>NC_069504.1:1083637333-1083944833 GCF_027579735.1 Bombina bombina
AGATATTGGAAGAGTTACTCTAGAGCTAAAGAAAAGACATACACTGTATACTTCAGAAGAGTTACCCTACATGTGTAGAAGAGACAGACCATGCACACGTAAGAAGACTTATTTTACATGTAAAGAGTTAGCTGATATCTAAAGAAGAGACAGACATGTTACGCTTGTTGCAAGTAAGACAGTGTAGATATTAGAAGATTTACGCTATAGCTGAAGAAGAGGCAGACCCTGTATGCAACAGGATCATTACCCTACATATGTAGAAGAGACAGACCCTGTATGCAACAGGATAATTACCCTACATATGTAGAAGAAACATACACTGTATGCAACAGGATCATTACCCTACATATGTAGAAGAGACATACACTGTATGCAACAGGATCATTACCCTACATATGTAGAATAAACATACACTGTATGCAACAGGATCATTACCCTACATATGTAGAATAAACATACACTGTATGCAACAGGAGGATTACCCTACATATGTAGAATAAACATACACTGTATGCAACAGGAGGATTACCCTACATATGTAGAATAAACATACACTGTATGCAACAGGATCATTACCCTACATATGTAGAATAAACATACACTGTATGCAACAGGAGGATTACCCTACATATGTAGAATAAACATACACTGTATGCAACAGGAGAATTACCCTACAAATGTAGAAGAGACAGACCCTGTATGCAACAGGAGAATTACCCTACAAATGTAGAAGAGACAGACCCTGTATGCAACAGGAGAATTACCCTACAAATGTAGAAGAGACAGACCCTGTACACGTAAGATGAGTTATCTTTCATGTGAAGAGTAAGTCAACATCTAAAGAAGATATAGACACTGAATGCTTGTTGTAAATACGCCCATAATTGAAGATAGGAACTAAACTGTACATTTGGGTGGAGTTAAAATATAGCTGAAGAAGATAAATACAATGTAGATATTAGAAGATTTAGTCTATAACTAATGAAGAGGCATATACTGTATACAACAGGAGCATTACCCTACATATATAGAAGAGACATTCACTATATGCAACAGGAGCATTACCCTACAAATGTGGAAGAGACAGACTCTGTATGCAACAGGAGCATTACCCTACAAATGTAGAAGAGACATTCACTATATGCAACAGGAGCATTACCCTACATATGTAGAAGAGGCAGACTCTGTATGCAACAGGAGCATTACCCTATAAATGTAGAAGAGACAGACCCTGTATGCAACAGGAGCATTACCCTACAAATGTAGAAGAGACAGACCCTGTACACTTAAGAAGAGTTATCTTTCATGTGAAGAGTTAGTCGACATCTAAAGAAGATACAGACACTGCATGCTTGTTGTAAGTATGCCAATAGTTGAACAAGGGAATGAAACTGTACATTTGGGGGGAGTTAGCCTATAGTTGAAGCAGAGAAAGACACCTGATTTGGGAAGAGTTACTCTATAGCTAAAGAAGAGACAGACACTGTAGATATTAGAAGATTTAGTCTATAGCTGAAGAAGAGACATAGGGGGATATTTATCAAAACGTCACCTGATAAGACGCTTGAATCCTGCGCCATATTTGACGCAAGATTGATCCGCCGTAGTTAAGAAAGTGTCAAGATTGTCAAATGTTGAAATGTGTGATGAAATATACGCTCCCGCAATCTCAATCCATCACAGATCGATGCTTGCGTCATTACAGATGTTTCGAATTCACATTCAACTCTTTCTGACCCTTTTCCCAATTTGTCAAACTTTTAACAGGTACACTTGCGTCTGTTCCGACGCAGCGTACCTAGTTTTCAAACCGCCACCCTTGAGGCTGCAGATGTCATAGAAATCAATGGGAGTCTGAAAACTAGTAGATATAGGGATACAAATGAAAAATACATTATTACTTATGGACTATGTCACATATTTGTCTCTCATTACAAAGCAAGGGGACAATATTATTTCTTCAAATTTGGTGCAAAGTTTTGCCCCAAACTTGTTGCACTAATAGAGATAAAAATGAAATAAATACACAACATAATATAGCTAACTTCCTTTTTATTTTTTTGATAAATCTATTTGCACCATTTTTAAGCCATGTAATACAAGTCCCACTCTCCACTTCACACCAAATTTGACGCAACACTTTTCGCACCAATTATGACGCAAACTCCTAAACAACCAACACACTAGTGAATTTTACAACCACTTTTGATTGGAATATGCACATGATTTATGACAACAGCCAATCTGATTTAAATATTCATTTTAAACTATCACTAACTAATCAAATTGATCGATACTTGTGTCACTGGTCACTCATCAGAACTTGTGCCATTTGTTACATTGAATATATACATATATTGAAAGTATATATATGTGAAATTAGTATTAAAGATAAGCATTGATGCTGACATTAGGACACACAGTGTAATATTTTAGACAATTATTTTAAAATTTGAATGATGTTTGATTCAATATTACCTTTAGCTGATAGCTCAAAGGGATAGCCCACCTAACATTAAACTGTCATAAATCAGATACAGCAGAAAAAAAAATCACCTCTTTACTGTCATGCTATTTTCAGTGTATTTCTTCCTTCTCTTGAATCTCTTTTTCAGTAAGAAATGTCATCTTATATGCCAGCCCATTTTATAACACCTGTGTAGGGGTGGTTTTTAAAACTAGATTGCAATCAGGAGGGGTTACACAGGTACAGAGAGAAAACTGTCCCAGCTCTTAAAATATCCATTGATTGCAAATAAATACATAAGTATGTGCAAAGATATATGTTCAAATTCTAGCATTAATAATCATTTATAAAAAAAAAACCATGAGATACAAGCATATCATGACTTCTAGAAATACAAATACACATTAATTTATGTGAAAGTATAATATAACAAATAAATATAAAAATAACTTTCCATGAGATATTGTTTGTTGAGGTATAAATCTAGCTATTTCTTGGACATTAACAGACAAAAAATAAAAGATCAGCTTTAGAGAAATGTGCTTGTTCATGGACAGTAATGAAGTAGTATAAATAAAGTTGGGGAAAAAACAGAATAACCGCAACATCAATGACTTAGTTAACAACAGTCCGATGCTCATCGTGACATACTTGACATACTTGTTTTTTACCGTTTTTTTTTATAAATAAGGGCATCGTATGCAGATCTGCGGCAGCGATGTCTGCCGATGTCTGGCGAGCGTATTGACGCCGGCAAATGCACCGAGATTGACACTTTGATAAATATCCCCCATACACTGTATATGTCAGGAGAATTACACTACATCTGTAGAAGAGACAGACCCTGTACATTAAAGAAGATGTATCTTACATGTGAAGAGTTAGTCGACATGTAGAGAAGAGACAGACACTGTAGATATTGTGAAGAAGAGAACGACACTGTACACTTGCAGGTAGGTTGCCTACATGTGAAGAAGAGACAGACTTTGTACACTTGCAGGTAGGTTGCCTACATGTGAAGAAGAGACAAGCTTTGTACACTTGCAGGTAGGTTGCCTACATGTGAAGAAGAGACAAGCTTTGTACACTTGCAGGTAGGTTGCCTACATGTGAAGAATAGACAGGCTTTTTACACTTGCAGGTAGGTTGCCTACATGTGAAGAAGAGACAGGTTTTTACACTTGCAGGTAGGTTGCCTACATGTGAAGAAGAGACAGGCTTTTTACACTTGGAGATAGGGTGCCTACATGTGAAGAAGAAACAGGTTTTTACACTTGCAGGTAGGTTGCCTACATGTGAAGAAGAGACAGGCTTTTTACACTTGCAGGCAGGTTGCCTACATGTGAAGAAGAGACAGGCTTTTTACACTTGTAGGTAGGTTGCCTACATGTGAAGAAGAGACAGGCTTTTTACACTTGCAGGTAGGTTGCCTACATGTGAAAAAGAGACAGGGTTTTTACACTTGCAGGTAGGGTGCCTACATGTGAAGAAGAGACAGGGTTTTTACACTTGCAGGTAGGTTGCCTACATGTGAAGAAGAGACAGACTTTATACACTTGCAGGTAGGTTGCCTACATGTGAAGAAGAGACAGGGTTTTTACACTTGCAGGTAGGTTGCCTACATGTGAAGAAGAGACAGGTTTTTACACTTGCAGGTAGGTTGCCTACATGTGAAGAAGAGACAGGCTTTTTACACTTGCAGGCAGGTTGCCTACATGTGAAGAAGAGACAGGCTTTTTACACTTGTAGGTAGGTTGCCTACATGTGAAGAAGAGACAGGCTTTTTACACTTGCAGGTAGGTTGCCTACATGTGAAGAAGAGACAGGGTTTTTACACTTGCAGGTAGGGTGCCTACATGTGAAGAAGAGACAGGGTTTTTACACTTGCAGGTAGGTTGCCTACATGTGAAGAAGAGACAGGGTTTTTACACTTGCAGGTAGGTTGCCTACATGTGAAGAAGAGACAGGCTTTTTACACTTGCAGGTAGGTTGCCTACATTTGAAGAAGAGACAGGGTTTTTACACTTGCAGGTAGGTTGCCTACATTTGAAGAAGACATAGGCTTTTTACACTTGCAGGTAGGTTGCCTACATGTGAAGAAGATACAGGCTTTTTACCCTTGCAGGTAGGTTGCCTACATGTGAAGAAGAGACAGGCTTTTTACACTTACAGGTAGGTTGCCTACATGTGAAGAAGAGACAGGCTTTGTACACTTGCAGGTAGGTTGCCTACATTTGAAGAAGAGATAGGCTTTGTACACTTGCAGGTAGGATGCTTACATGTGAAGAAGAGACAGACTTTATACACTTGCAGGTAGGTTGCCTACATATGAAGAAGAGACAGGCTTTTTACACTTACAGGTAGGTTGCCTACATGTGAAGAAGAGACAGACTTTATACACTTGCAGGTAGGTTGCCTACATATGAAGAAGAGATAGGCTTTTTACACTTGCAGGTAGGTTGCCTACATTTGAAGAAGAGATAGGCTTTTTACACTTGCAGGTAGGTTGCCTACATTTGAAGAAGAGATAGGCTTTTTACACTTGCAGGTAGGTTGCCTACATATGAAGAAGAGACAGGCTTTTTACACTTGCAGGTAGGGTGCCTACATGTGAAGAAGAGACAGACTTTATACACTTGCAGGTAGGTTGCCTACATGTGAAGAAGAGACAGGCTTTTTACACTTGCAGGTAGGTTGCCTACATGTGAAGAAGAGACAGGCTTTTTACACTTACAGGTAGGTTGCCTACATGTGAAGAAGAGAAAGACACGTTACACTTGCAGGTAAGTTGCCTACATGTGAAGAAGAGACAGGCTTTGTACACTTGCAGGTAGGTTGCCTACATGTGAAGAAGAGACAGGGTTTTTACACTTGCAGGTAGGTTGCCTACATGTGAAGAAGATACAGGCTTTTTACACTTGCAGGTAGGTTGCTTACATGTGAAGAAGAGACAGGCTTTTTACACTTGCAGGTAGGGTGCCTCTACATCTGAAGAAGAGACAGGCTTTTTACACTTGCAGGTAGGGTGCCTACATGTGAAGAAGAGACAGACTTTATACACTTGCAGGTAGGTTGCCTACATGTGAAGAAGAGACAGGATTTTTACACTTGCAGGTAGGTTGCCTACATGTGAAGAAGAGACAGGCTTTTTACACTTACAGGTAGGTTGCCTACATGTGAAGAAGAGAAAGACACATTACACTTGCAGGTAAGTTGCCTACATGTGAAGAAGAGACAGGCTTTGTACACTTGCAGGTAGGTTGCCTACATGTAAGATGAGATAGGCTTTATACACTTGCAGGTAGGTTGCCTACATGTGAAGAAGAGATAGGCTTTTTACACTTGCAGGTAGGTTGCCTACATGTGAAGAAGATACAGGCTTTTTACACTTGCAGGTAGGTTGCCTACATGTGAAGAAGAGATAGGCTTTGTACACTTGCAGGTAGGTTGCCTACATGTAAGAAGAGATAGGCTTTGTACACTTGCAGGTAGGTTGCCTACATGTGAAGAAGAGAAAGACACTTTGCACCAACAGTTCTTGTGAATTGCTGGTGCAGTGCCGCCCCCTGCAGATTCCCGGCCAATCGGCCGCTAGCAGGGTGTGTCAATCAACCCGATCGTATTCTACCAGGTTGATTTCTGTCCACGGCCTCAGAGCAGGTGGACAAGTTATTGATTAATTTGCCCCTATGTCTTAATAATAATTAAGCATTGTAATTCTAATTGAAAATAATAGCCTTTCTGGTTAAAAATGTTACCCTACCTGAACATGTTTTTAACTTGCTGAGCACTATACATTGGGGACCATAACACAAGTTAACAATCTAAAATGTTTAAACATATAATGGCAGACTAAAATCAGTGTATTCATTCCAAAGAGATAGATGATATTGTTAGGATATGATATCAGATTGTACAACTCATTCATATTGTAGTACAGAGTATTACAAATGTACAGGGAATACTCATTCTGTTTTATTATCGAGGCTTCATAAATTATTATGTCACTATACACAGATTGCTTTATTGTATTTCTTCTTTTGGATAGCTTGATGAAAAACAGATTGGTAACCATCCATTTTTATTCTACAGTAGGGAAAGAGTTAATCATAAAAGGTTTCACAGCTTGAGCCTATTGTGTATTTTTACCCTCAAATAATATAGTCATAAAGATGTGTCCATCATTATGTGGAATCCTGCTGTGCACATATTGAGTAGACTACATGCTGGATTCTGTTGGTGATATCACAAGCAAATACCAATAGGAAATAAATAAAAAAATACTGAAATCACATCTATTTTCCTTATAGTGTATTTGGCATAGGCAGATGACATAATAGGATCCAAAATGTAACCCCTGCAGTGTCATTACAAGCAACAGGACATACTGATCCCAGCCTCGGCTTGTGCACAGAAACATTTAAATTCCCTGCAGGGTGTGTTGCTACCACTCCTGTGTATCTGAATTTATGGAGGATGTGATGCCAAGTTGGAAGAAACTCAAAACACTAAACAAATTAATATTCTAATGGTTCCTAAGCAAATCTTTCTTTGGTGCATAGCTATTATCTGGCTAGATCTTGTTCACTTAAAAACACAAATCAATTTAATTCAAACAAAAATTCAGGACAGCTTGCTACAGTAGGATCATTTTATACCCAAGAAGCTGTCACTGCATTATACCACTGTAATTCTCTGCAGCATATAAGATGCTTAGGTTTCTATTTTGGATTTAAAGGGACAGTACACTATAAAATTGTTTTTCCCTTAATGTGTTTACAATTATTTTTTTTTACCAGCTGCAGAGTATAAAATGTATGAGATTTGCTTTTTTAAGGCTTATTTGTGTATATGAATTAGCCGATTTTGTGTTTTGAAGCCACAACCTAATAAAATGGGTTGAGCTTGTAGGTATAATCAGATCTTATTACTGTATCACATTGTGTACATATACCTGCTTCTTTATCTTATATCTGTCCATAAACCAATTACCAATACTTGGAGAGAACAATGGAACATTAACATTTTATTACCTTATCTCTTCTATAACCCACTGGGAGTGTAATTTCTTCTACTGGCTGTGTTAACAAAGCTTGGCCTTGAGGCCAAAAACTTTCAGGATGGGTGGGGATACCACAGGCAAATTCAACTATTTCTAATGCCAATATAAGGGAAATAGAAATACTTGTAAACAATTTAATACACTCCAGCAGGTAAAGTGGATCACTGGGAATAAATTAAAAGGGAGAACATTTTTGAGTTTAAAGGGTGTATGTATTTAGGAATATAATATAAATATCTCCACAAACACAAAATAGACATGTATCTGCATCAAATACTTCCAAACAAAAAAATCCAACAAACTCGGGCTTCAAACAAGGGGTGAGTTTATTGAAAATCTCAAATAAATTCCAACACAGTGAAAAACAAAAACACTTTAAATGAGGGTGGTAAAATAAAAAGAGCTAATAATTGCGCTGTGACCTTAGGCTACCAGTCGGTCTTACGCGTTTCGGCTGGAAAGTATAGCCTTAATCATAGACATGTATAATAAGCAAAACTATACATTTTTACAAAAACACACCCAGGTGGGCTATTTAAATGGATCATCTACAAATCATTTATGCAAAGAAAAATCTAGTGTATAATGTCCCTTTAATATTCTTTAGGATCAATTTTTTCACCCCCTCCACAAATATTATGTTCTCAAACAACCTCTTATCTACCCACAAAATAAATCATTTTAAAGAAATTGCATCTGTAATTTTGTTAGCAAAAATGATTGGTTTGTAGTCCACATCCCTTGAAAAATCTATTTGATCGTGTTTATCTTATCTCCTTTAATTTGACCAATTAGGGACAAATATAAATGAGGTCCTACACTGAAAAAACAATCACTGTGTAGAATGTTGTAAGGTTAAAGGGCCACTGTAAGTAAATATTTTCTATGCCTGTTACTAACTAACTACCCCAAATACGCTTTTTATCAATAGCATTTCATTAACATATCTATATCGTATATCAGAAATCTTGTCTGCAAATTTAATTGTTTTCCAAACCCACTCCGTGGGTATCCTTTGCTCTGTACCAATCCGTTTACAATACCTAGGTTTCAAAATGGCGCTTTAAACACAAAGTTATTGGTTTAAGTATTTTGAACACACAGTGCTGAAAATAGTGGGCAGGATAATGTGACATCATCGGCGAATAAAAGATATAACTTTTAGAACGTTATGAAACTTCAATTTGGAGAAAATATAGGTCAGTAGGTTTTAATTAATGTTTATTAACTTTAATATGTTAGTTGTTTAGCTTAAAAATTATAACAGAAAGTAATCATTTAAGGTTCAGAAGTAAGTAGATACTTTTCTTACTCCTTGTGGAAGAAAGCAGGATTGTTGCAGTTAGGTTACAGTAGTAGTGGTCAAAATAAAAGTAAAATTTTTTTATATGCACCATTAAAGGGACAATGTATTCCTGAGTGATGCTGGTATGAGTTTATTGTATTTAAAGTAGTTGTACACATATCCTTACAAATAGTCTGAGCTCTCTCTCTCTCTGTCATCTCCATTGGGAGATTGATTCAAACTTTTGTTTGCATATTTTTATTCTATCGTTTATCCTACAATATTGGCGTTTTCAGTATAGCTGTTGGCTTGAGTTTGAACAGGAAAAATCAGCTATTTCAAATGACAATATAAAGGTAAATTAACTATTTGTACACAATGTAATACACTTCAACAGGTAAAATGGGAGCACATTAAAGATGATTTTTTTTAATGCACAATGTCCCTTTAAACATTTTATGAGGATTTCATTTTTAGTATAATGCTAATTTAAATCTTTTTTTTTTTTACCTCATCTTAGCATAGCATCGTTTTTCTGCACCATCATATTAAAATCATTTATCTTGAAATAATATCTTCTTAAATGGTCAAAAGGGTTAATGTATGACAATTAAGCTTTTTGAATTGAGTCATCAGCCGCTAGGACATTTTGCACCCTTAAAGAACAATACTCCAGCATTAGATAGCTAAAAGCAATTAGCTAAGTCAAGAGGCTCCCGATTGCAGGTTGGAGTTTATTTTTATAAATAGAACAAACTGTCACAAATGACTTATACTCCTCTGTTTGTGGGCATGTTAAGAAAGAAAAATGCAATTTATTGTAAGATTTTGTATGATTGAAAGTAACAGACAGCATGCTGGATTAAAGATTTCCAAGGGATTTATTGTGAAAAAAATGATAAAGTCTGTTGAATGTAGAAAAACAGAATTAAATCAAAGTCACACAAGACAAAAATCTTCCCTCTGAGTTTCAACTTGTCAGTCCAACAATCAAGAATAGTTGTTCTGATCCTTTCTCAGCTTTCATATTTTTTCTCCAACATCTTTTCTGCTCGAATTCAGGGCTTTAAGGATCAACATACATATGGGAAATGTTTGGAAGTCTATCGCTTCAGTATTTTTACAGCTGCCAGGGTTAAGTTGATGTTTTTGTTTTTTTGAAACAAACATATTGTTCCTGAGAAGAATTTCAAGCATCAGATGAACAGTATTTGTAGCATAAAAACTCTACAGATTTATACCATCATAGTTTCCATTAGTTTATTGATTTTCTATTTTAACATATCCCTCTTAATATTTAAAATTTATATTAGTAATATTAAACATTAAGTTTCGGTAAATGAAGCTTGTGTATCTTGTAAGCTTTTTTTATTGCTTTTTAACAACTGATTGGTCTACATATTATACAGATTTACTGCAGGAAGAAAATCCATTATCTAAACTACTCGGGACCTGAAAAGGTTTGGATTTTAGAATAGTTTGGATTTTGGAATATTTTAATCTTTAAAATGGGACAGTCTAGAGAGGGGATGGAACCAAGTGTAAACGATAATATATTATGTAATTTAATGAATATTTACCCTCAGAAAAATAAAAAAAAAGGTGCTGCTGGCTTGTAACAGCAGCACTAGCTACAACGTTTACTTTAATTAATTTTAAGTTGATGTTCAGCAGCTCCTCTACTGAAAATAAGGAAATAACAGGTTAACAAATTTCCATTAACAAAATAATAATGTTGTCAAAATTTGTCCAAACTGAATGACCTCAGGAATTAATCTTGGATGAAAATAAAGTTATATATACAGTATATATATGTATAGAGGGAGATTATTAAAACTTATTGTAACTAGTATAGAAAAATACATTTCTACATAATCAAAAAAATTGTTATATTATTTATGAAATGTGTTTATCTCCTTACACATTCTAAAAAGGAAATATATATATATATATATATATATATATATGTATATATATATATATATATATATATATATATATTGCCATTATCAAAGGAAATAACAGGTTAATACATTTCCATTAACAAAATAATAATGTTGTCAAAATTTGCCAAACAGAATGACCTCAGAAATTAAAGGAAGAGTCTACACCAGAATTTGTATTGTTTAAAATCCCGTTATTACCCATTCCCCAGTCTTCCATAACCAACACAGTTATATTAATACAATTTTTACCTCTGTGATTACTTTGTATTTATGCCTCTGCAGAGTGCCCCCTTATTTCAGTTCTTTTGACAGACTTTCATTTTAGCTAATCAGTGCTGACTCCTATGTAACTCTACAGGCATGAGCACAATGTTATCTATATTGCACACATGAACATGAAGTGTTCAAGGGGGCAGTGAAACTTACCTCCTGTCTGGTCTTTGGCTCTTTGCACTTCTTGTTTCAGTCAGGGATGTCTTCTTCTTCAAGTATTGGAAGGCCATTTAAAGATCGCCACCACCAGTAAACATTGTCAAGGCAGTCAGATCGATGCTGTGAGATCTATGTGAAATAGAAACAGGGTGTGTTCCTGCACCTGTATCTTCCACCCATAGTCAACCTGATTACTACTGGGTTCTAGGTAACTGAATGAGAGGGTAGAAATGAGATTAATTATTCTAAGATTTGTTGGGTGATACTTTAAAAAGAACACAATTAGAGAAAATGCTGTCTTGTAAATTAATACTATTTTTTAAGAGACAATGTCAACAGTATTGCCTGTACTGTATTTGTGGGGGATTGTGTAAGACTTGTATCAAATGTTGATTCTGTTGATGTTGATTTTATCGGCATGTTTATTTTTTAGGGTATTCTATCCAAATATAGACAGTAACATAACAACTACAAAATGTTTCAAGTCAACCCCTCCCTACTGGGTATTGCTGGCTAGAAGTGGTCTATTTTAGCACAAATGATAGTGTATCAAGGGGTAACTGCTCGTGTTGGAAGGCACAGTTATGAACCTCCTGCAATTACTACAGTCACCAAACCTACAGCCTTCTCCCTGGTGCTTTGGTGACCTTTACATAAAAACATAACCCCTTGCTTACCATGACTGCTTGTACAAGAGGGTCAAAATTTAGAAGTGCCAGATTTTTGAGAGCTTTCCTAATACCATTTGAATTGTAAAACATTTTCAGAGAAAAAACTTGCCCAAATAACAGAGATTTTTTTCTATCAAACCATTTAAACAGAAATAGAGCTTTGTTTTTTTTAAAAAAAAATAAATAAATTTACCTATCAAAACTATATATATATTTTTTTAAGTAGACAACCCAAGGTATTGATCTAGGCCCCTTTTGGTATATTTTATACCACCATTTCACCACTAAATGTGATCATGTAAAAAATGGTTAACTTTTTCAAAAACTTTGGGTTTCTCACTGAAATTATTCACGTACAACTTGTGCAATCATGACACCCCTTTGTTCAGAAATAGTAAATATACAAGGCCTTGCCATTATTTTTTGTTAATTAGAAAGACTCTAATTGCAGCAGTGCACCATTTCTATTATTCCAGGTAGTGAAGGGAATAAGTTTATAAGGTTAATTTTAGATGTAGTGTAGGGATTACCCTCCAACTTGACACCTCCCACCTCCTGATCCCTTCCAAACAGCTCTCTCCCCCCATCCAAGATCATCATCATCCCCACCATCTTAGGAACTGGCAGACAGTCTTCCAGTATGTATTTTAGAGTTTTTATTATTATTAATACTATTTTTTCTACAGTGTAGTGATCCTCCTCAACCCTTCAACCTCCCTGATGCCTCTCTCTACCCCTCACCCTTCCACTAATAGTGGCTATCTTTGATATTGGCAGCTGTATTTTTGTTAAAAAAATGTTCTCTGTACTGTAGTGGTCCCCCCACCTCCCCCCTCCCAGTGATTCTTACATATAAGAATCCCCACCCCCATTCCATCCCTTTTCTGTAGTGCAGCGCAGGCACCCCATCCTTCCCTCTCCCTTTAATTTCTTATTCTGCAGTTTAGGGTCCCTCCAAAACCTACCACCTCTGCCACTGAGCTACCCACCTGCCTCCCACTTTCTCTCCCACACCTCAGGCCAGCACCAGCAGATAATCATTACAGACAGTCAGTGACACACACGTTGTGCTTCGTTTCCAATTGCAGACAGATGCCTGCAGTTCAGGAACAGCAGCTCTTCATATCACAAAATGTGTATATATATATATATATATATATATATATATATATATAAATGCAATTTATGGTTAAGGGGTTAAATGATATATATATATATATATATATATATATTCAACAATTTGATACTAAAAGCAAAGTAGATCAAAGGATGGAAGAATAAATTAATATTATTATTATTATCAGTTATTTTTAGAGCGCCAACAGATTCCGCAGCACTATAAACATAGGCAGAATACAAGGAAACATTTATAGGGATCAGATGGGTAGAGGGCCCTGCCAAGAGTCGCACTGTTGTAGTCAGCTCTAAAGAAGGTGATCTACAAACAGCATGGCTCTTAGGCTTACAGGCTAAGGGGGTTCAAGGAGATAGCAGTGGAGGAGTGGAAACGGTACAAAAAAAGGTTAGTTTAGGTTGTATGCATCCCTGAACAGAAGAGTCTTTAGGGAGCACTTGACGTTTTCAAAACTAGGGTATAGTCTTGTGGAGCGAGGCAGAGAGGAGGTAACAAGATAGGAGGAGAGTAGGAGGTCCTGAGCAGAGCAAAGGGGATGGGACGGAGAGTATTTGGAGACAATATCTGAGAAATAGGGGGGAGCAGTGCAGTTGAGGGCTTTGTATGTCAGAGTGAGAATTTTGTGCTTAATCCTGGAGGCAAGAGGAAGCCAGTAAAGGGATTGGCAGAGAGTGTGCAGCAGATGAAGAGCGACGTGTAAGGAAAATTAGCCTGCCAGAGGCATTAATTATGGATTGTAAAGGAGCTAGGCGGCAGCTGGGGAGACCAGAGAGGACAGAGTTGCAGTAATCGAGGCAGGAAAGGATGAGAGAGTGGATTAAAGTCTTGTTGTGTCTTGTGTAAGGAAATGTCTAATTTTAGAGATGTTTTTAAGGTGAAACCGGCAGGATTTAGCCAAGGATTGAATGTGAGTAGTGAAAGAAAGATCAGAGTTAAGTGTGACTCCAAGACATCGGCATGCGTGGTAGAGGTAATGAGGGAGTTGTCGACAGTTATAGAGATATTGGGGGTGGAGATTTAGGAAGAATGGGGGAAAATAAGGAGCTCAGTTTTGGAGAGATATAGCTTGAGGTAGTGAGAGGACATCCAGGAAGAGATGTGAGAAAGACAGTTAGTGAAGAAGGAAGAAGATAGGTCTGGTGCAGAGAAGTAGATTTGGGTGTCGTCGGCATACAAATGATATTGGAACCCATGGGACTTTATTAGGGAACCTAATGATGACGTGAAACTTGAGAAGAGAAGGGGACCTAGGGCAGAGCCTTACGTTACCCCAACAGAAAGTGGTGACGGGGCAGAGGAGGCCCCAGAGAAGGCTTCACTAAAGGTACAGTTTGACAGGTAGGAAAAGAACCACGAGAGGGCTGTGTCACAAATGCCGAAGGATTGGAGGGTTTGGAGCAAAAGAGGATGGTCAACAGTATCAAAGGCTGCGAACAGATCAAGGAGGATAAGCAGAGAGAAGTGGCCTTTGAATTTTGCTGTAAGTAGGGCGTTGGTAACCTTAACGATTGCTGTCTCTGTGGAGTGATGGGGACGAAATCTAGATTGCATTGGGTCAAGGAGGGAGTTTAATGTAAGGAAATGGGATAAGCGTGCATATACTAGCTTTTCGGGAAGCTTTGAGGCAAGAGGGAGTAGGGAAATAGGGCGGTAGTTGGATTGGGAGGTTGGATTAAGAGAAGGTTTTTTGTGGATAGGTGTGACCAGTGCATGTTTCAGAAATGAGGGAAATATACCTGTGCTGAAGGAGAGGTTGAAAATGTGTGTGAGTATAGGGGTAAGGGTAGAAGAGAGGGAGGGGAGCAGCTGTGTTGGGATAGGGTCAAGAGGACAAGTAGTGAGGTGAGAGCTCAGTATAAGTGCTGAAACTTCTTCCTCAGTAACAGGGGAGAAAAAGCTAAATTTATGGCTATGTGGGTTGTGGTTGATTGCAAGCGTTTGAGGGGGTAAGAGAATGGAAGTATGTTCAGAGCTGATTTTGTTTCTGATGGAGTCGATTTTTTTATTGAAGTGGCTGGCAAAGTCTTGAGCTGACAGAGAAGTTGTATTAGGGGGTGGGGGTAATATCTTCTACATAGGTAATGGGTTCACACATATTATGTACTGTTGAGTATAATAAACAAACTGGCAAATTAACTTCCAAACTCCACTCCATATTTCTATCTATCTATATATTTATATTTCTGAGCTTATATTTTTATGACACATTCATATCCTTACAGGTTAATAGTCTGTAAGTGCTGAAAAGCAGCTTACAACCTATTCATTATTCTGCAGGAGCATACAGCTGAATTTTAGCTAAATGTCCGATAATAATATCCACACCCAAAATACTTACGGCCAGATTACGAGTTTTGCGTTATGATCGGCTCGGTAATAACTTGCAAGTTATTTCCACCGCTCAACTTTAATAGCGCTGCTAATAGCTAATAGCATCAGCCAATAGGATTTTTTAACTTTTAATTCTGATTGGCTGATAGAATTCTATCAGCCAATAGGAATTCAAGGGATGCCATCTTGGATGACGTCATTTAAAGGAAAATTCATTCTTGAAGAGCCAGCGAAAGAAGAGAATGCTCCGTGCCGGATGTCTTGAAGATTGAGCCTCTACGCGTCGGAAGTATGAAGATAGAAGATGCTGTCTGGATAAAGACTTCTGCCCGTCTGGAGGACGACTTCTTGCCGCTTGGATGAAGACTTCTCCCGGCTTCGTTGAGGATGGATGTCCGGTCTTCAAAAACTGTAAGTGGATCTTTGGGGTTTAGGTGTTTTTAATGGTTTATTGGGTGGGTTTTATTTTTAGATTAGGGACTTTGGGCAATGTAAAAGAGCTAAATGCCCTTTTAAGGGCAATGCCCATCCAAATGCCCATTTCAGGGCAATGGGGAGCTTAGGTTTTTTTAGTTACGTTTTTTTTGGGGGGGTGGGTTGTGTGGGTGGTGGGTTTTACTGTTGGGGGGTTGTTTGTATTTTTTTTACAGGTAAAACTGCTGATTTCTTAGGGGCAATGGACAGCAAAAGGCCCTTTTAAGGGCTATTGGCATTTTAGTGTAGGCTAGGGTTTTTAATTTTTTTTTGTGGGGGGCTTTTTTATTTTTATAGGCTATTAGATTAGGTTTAATTAGTTTAAATATTTGATAATTTCTTTTTTATTTTGTGTAATTTAATGGGGGGGGGTTGTAATTCAGTTAATTGTATTTATTTAATGTAATTTATTTAATTTTAGTGTAATGTTAGGTGTTAGTGTAACAGGTTATGTTCTATTTTACAGGTAAATTTGTATTTATTTTAACTAAGTAGCTAGTAAATAATTAATAACTATTTACTAACTATTCTACCTAGTTAAAATAAATACAAACTTACCTGTAAAATAAAAATAAAACCTAAGATAGCTACAATGTAACTATTAGTTATATTGTAGCTAGCTTAGGGTTTATTTTATAGGTAAGTATTTAGTTTTAAATAGGAATTATTTAGGTAATAATAGTAGGTTTTATTTAGATTTATTTTAATTTTATTAAAGTTAGGGATGTTAGGGTTAGGGTTAGACTTAGGGTTAGGTGTTAATATATGTATTTAGTGTTAGTGATGTGGGAGGCCAGAGGTTTAGGGGTTAATAACTTTAGTATGGTGGCGGTGACATTGGGGGCAGCAGATTAGGGGTTAATAATATTTAACTAGTGTTTACGATGCAGGAGAGCGGCAGTTTAGGGGTTAATATGTTTATTATAGTGGTGGCGATGTCCGAAGCAGCAGATTAGGGGTTAATAAATTTATTTTATTGTTTGCGATGCGGGAGGGCCTTGGTCTAGACTCTAGGGGATAATAGGTAGTTTATGGGCGTTAGTGTACTTTGTAACACTTTAGTTATGAGTTTTATGTTACAGCTTTGTAGCGTAAAACCCATAACTTCTGACTTTCAGTTTACGGTACGGATCTTGTAGTTATGGGCTGTACCACTCACTTTTTGGCCGGACAGGCAAACTCGTAATACCGGCGCTATGGAAGTCCCATTGAAAAAGGACTTTTTAAAAAGTGCGGTAGTTACGTTGCGTGATGGCCAAAAAAGTGTGCGGTACGGCTATAACTACAAGGCTCGTAATAGCAGCAGTAGTGAAAAAGAGCCATAATACTGCTTTTTCACTCATAACGCAAAACTCGTAATCTAGCCGTGTGTTTCTTCATTACCATAGAAATCAATTATTCTGCTTGTCAAGAGAAGCAACACTGATAACATACCTTAATCGTATAGTAAACGCCTTGCAATTGCAAGACATTTCAGTTGTCTTGCTATAAGCAGAACATATCAGCCAAGTTTTAACATTTCAAAACAAATTAACATCATGTTTGCTTCAATTGGTTTTCAATAATCAAACTCCACCCATCCTTATTTTGAGGAGCCAATCTGAGCTTCTGACTGCAGATAACAAGGTCATTATGTTATTATAAAGTACATTTTGTAGTTATCTGTTAAAACCAATCAGGGAAAGATATGTAGCAGGGTAAGCATTGGGATTACACACATAAATAACTAAACATTTTATATCAAAATTTAGAGATGTTTATTGTCTTTTTAAGAGAACATAAACCTAAAAAGAGTGGCAGGGAAGATGGGGCCGGTTTTGAAGCTAAATGCTGATGCATTAGGAAGTTACCCCCTTGGATAGGGCTGACTAACCAAGCTCTCTTTAAACTACTTAATTTAAATGGCATAAGAATGTTTTTAAGTGTGGATTCCATAACTATAGTTTTAAGGTCCCTTTAAGTGATGTCATGGGAATATTGGTTACAATTAGTTTCATGGGCATTTGTCTTTAGTAAGATATGATTAATGTTTAAAGTAATAGAAAGGTTAAAATTGAAAAATGTATGAATGCATTTCAATTGCAAATAGAAGCATTGTTGCAATATACTATAATCAGAAAAAATGCTTCTCGTAAACGTTATTACTGATTCAGCAGCATATGTACATATGCTCCATGTGACTAGAGGATCAGGATGCAAACACCATGCCTGCTCAAAGAGCTGACGGTGGTGTGTATTGCATTAGTGAATACTAATGCAATCTCTATGTAAAAAAGAAAGATATTTTACCTCAAAAATTCCTCAGTAGCCACATCCCATTGTAAAGAACTTCTAAGCAGCAAATCAGTATGTCTGTCCCGGGACAGCTAAGGGAGTGAGCTTACGTGCACACTCATCTTATTTACCTATTCAGTTTAAGGAAGTTTACTATGAAATCTCATGAGAGTTAAGTGAAATCTCATGAGATCACAGTAAAAGAGTTCATGATCTCAGCACTGTTGATGCTGATTGGCTGCTGTTCATTTCTTCATTTTTTTATTTTTTAAAACCTGCAGCTGGGCAGCAGCTGAGAATAACTTTTTACACAGAACCTACTCTGCTGAGCTGAGGAAATTGTGAGGTAAATATCTTCCTTTTTTACATACAGATGCTCAGGTGATATTTTCCTGTCAGCTTTTTACAGTTATACTGCATCAGTTTCAAGTGATTTAGCATATGAGTATTATGTCCCTTTAACAACTTTTAGATGAAGCATTTTTTGCTAATAGAAATATATTGCAAAAATGCTACTATTTGAAGTTTAAAGGGACAGTATACACTCATTTTTATATATCTGCATGTAATAGACACTACTATAAAGAATAAGATGCACAGATACTGATATAAAAATCCAGTATAAAACTGTTTAAAAACTTACTTAGAAGCTCTCAGTTTAGCTCTGTTGAAAAAGTAGTAGGAAAGCCCACTGCAAGTGGGAAATAAGACACTCCCCACCCCCCATTATTTTGCATATGAAAAGACCCTTTACACAAACAGGAACAAGCTGGAGTCTGAAAATCAGAGCAATGTTATTTAAAAATAAGCAAAACTATACCTTTAAAAAAAAAAAAAAAAAAATGAATGGGCTAGATAAATAGATCATCTACAAAACATTTATGCAAAGAAAAAGGAGTGTATAATGGCCCTTTAAATGCACTGATTCACTGATCCCTTTAAGATATTACCAAAATATAATCTCCATAGCACCAACATAGTAAAACGTACAAACTTTATTCAATAATAATGGCAACAGGTATATCAGCATGATAATAACATAAAAATAATATTAAGAAGAATTGTATTTATTTTTTTTATTTTCATTTTGAATTTAATAATTTGTTAAAGAGAATTTCATGCGTTCCATTCATGCTGAATACACAGGATCACACACAGCTATTGATCAATCTGTGAATGCTGCTGTGGGCATATTTTTTTGCCAGTAGAAGAAACACAAACTTGCTGAGCCCCCAGCTAGCACCAGTTGTCTTATCAATTCATTTATTGACATGTAATTACTGCCAAGTCAACTAAACGCCTGCTGTGCTAACGCTATATACTAGGGAAATACTCTAATTGTCTTCTGATTTGCATTTCTCAGTAATGCACTTACAGTTCTGCAGCATCACTATGGGCTAAAAAATAACTTATTCAGCCCAAGACAAATCAAAAGAGAATGTTTACAGGTTACAAAGGGAATCATAGAGAATATTTTTACTGTATACACATATATAGTATATGCGAGCAAGTGAAATAAAAAAAAATATTTTATTTGTATGCTTCTTTAACTCAAAGGGGCCGAATTATCATTGTGCGAGGGGACATGATCGGATATTGCAGATGTCCGCCGCACATCGATAAATGCCGACAGCAGTTTCACGGCAGATTCACGGCTAATCGGCTGCTAGAAGGGGGTGTCAATCAACCCGATCGTATTCGATCTTGATAAATATGCCCCAAAGTGTATGAAGATATTTGTTGTTAATTTAACTTGTTAAATTTACAACTGGGATGTGATATCTTCCATAATATATATAGAGAAATAATTATGTTGGAAAATAAAAGTCTGAGAAAGAGGAAACTTAACCACTTACAAATGGAAACAATCATTTATTAGTTAGAGTTTCCCTTTAAAGGGGCAGTAAAATTAAAAATAAACTTTTATAATCCAGATGTAATTTTAAACCACTTTCCATTTTACTTCTATCTAATTTGCTTTGTTCTCTTGGCATCCTTTGCTGAAAAGTAAATCTTGGTAAACTCAAAATTGCTCTGGGACATGTATGTGTCTATGAATTTCTGGCAGCAGTGTTACGCAACATTTTTTGTAGCAGTGTCATACATTGTTGCACACTCTGCTAAAGAGACATACACACTCCTGATCTCACCTAGGTTTATCCTTCAACAAAGGATGCCAAAAGAACAAATCAAGTGTGATAATAGAAGTAAATGTTCTATCCTAAAGTGAATGTCAAGTTACTAATATTGCCCCACAGCATTGGATAGACTTTTAAAAATTAACAAAGGGTTTAATTCATGAAATATTTTATATGTATGTATTTTGTAGAATTTTTACCTATTTACTGCTGTGACGATAAGCGCAGCTCTCTCGTTCGCCATTTTGTCAAATTGATTGACAGATGATGATTCGTAAAAGTACCAATCCTTAGTTATTTTACAAATCATCATCTGTCAATCAATTTAACAATATGGCAGGCGGGAGAGCTGCACTTATCGTCGCAGCGGTAAATAGGTAAAAAGGCTGCAAAATATATACATATATATATATATATATATCTTATGTGTGACATGTATTTATTATTATTATTATTTTTTATTTATAAAGTGCTAACAGATTTCGCATCGCTGCCCATGGGTACAAAGATAAAAGTACAACAGAGAAACAATACAATAAAAGAAAACATTTTACAGACAAATACAGGGGGAATTGAGGGCCCTATTCCGGTGGGAACTTACAATCTAGATGAATAGAAGAATTGGAAACAGGAGGTGGAGACTTCAAAGGTGAGAATGATATTAGTGAGGAGATAGATGAGGGCAACTGTTAGGTAAGTGAAATTAATTTGTTACTCAGTCGGGTGATAAGCTTCCCTGAACAAAAAGGTCTTTAGGGAGCATTTAAAAGAGGATCTTAGTGGGCGGGCTGGAGTATATTTGTTGATGAGTGAGGACAGGTAGGGTGGGGCAGCATTGGTGAGGGCTTTGTAGGTCAGGGGGAGAATTTGGAATTTAACTCAGCTCTGAATAGGGAGCCAGTGATGGGACTCACAGAGAGGTTCAGCAGAAACAGAGCATTGAAGAGGTGGATTAGCCTGGCAGAGGCAATTAGGATGGATTGAAGGTGAGAGAGGCGGGAGAGAGGGAGGCCAGTTAGTAGGTTATTACAGTACTCAAGTCGGGAAATTACCAGGGATTGGATTAGCTGTTTAGTAGCTTCAGTGCTCATAAACGGAAACATTTTGGAGAAATTGCGTAGGTGATTACCACAGGATGAAGAGAGCAATTGGATGTGGGGAATGAAGGACAGGTTTGAGTAAAGTGTGACTCTAAGGCAGCAGACTTGGGGTGATCGGGAGATAGTGGTGCTGCCAACAGTGATAGAAAAATTAGAAACTGGAGTAGAGTTAGAGGGGGGGATTAGAAGTAGTTTGGTCTAGGATGTGTTTCATTTTAGGTGGTGAGAGACCATCCAGGAGGAAATGCCAGATAAGCAGTCACTGATGTGAGAATCGACTAAAGGAGAGAGTGCAGGGGTGGATAGGTAGACCTGCAGAATAAAGGTGATAGTTGAAGCTATAGCTGTTGATAAGTTTACCCAGTGAAGAAGTGTAAACAGAGAAGAGTAGAGGACCCTGGACAGAATCTTGAGGAACTCCAACAGACAGAAGCAATAGAGAGGAGGAATCACCAGCAAAAGAGAAGGATAAGAGTGAATCCAGGAGAGGACAGTGCCACAGAGCCCAAGACAGCTGAGAGCCCATAGGAGGAGGGGATGGTCAACAGTGTTAAAGGCAGCTGAGAGGTCAAATAAGATGTCTATAGAGTAGTAGCCATTGTTTTTAGCAGAAAGGAGATCATTAGTAACCTTGGTGAGGGTAGTCTCAGTTGAGTGTTGGAGACAGAAGCCAGATTGCAGGGGGTCGAACAATGAGTTGGAGGACAGAAAGGGGTTAGGCGATCAAAAACTAGTTTTTCAAGGATTTTTGAAGCTAGCAGGAGCAGTGATATGGGGCGGTAGTTTGCAGGAGAGTTAGGGTCAAGGGAGGGTTTTTTTGAGGATGGGGTGACCTTTGCATGTTTGAGGGATGCAGGGAATGAACCGGTAGAATGGGATAGATTGAATATGTGAGTAAGAGCAAGAGTTAGGGTGGGAGACAGAGAAGTTATTAGATGTGAAGGAATAGGGTTAAGTGGGCAAGTAGTGAGGTGTGAGGAAGACAATAGGGAACCCACTTCAATCTCAGTGGTTGGGAAGAGGGTGCAGAGAGTGGCAGAGGAGGTGACTGGGAGTGAAGTTGGGAGATTGCATGCTTGTTTTGGGATGTAGCTTCGGATGGTAAGTGTTTTATTGAAAAAGTCAGCCAGGTCTTGAGCACTGAATGCAGATGAAGGGGGTGGTGCAGGTGGGTAGAGGAGAGAGTTGAAAATGGAGAAGAGTCTTTTAGGGTTTGAGGAGTGAGTGGATATAAGAGAAGCGAAGTAGGTTTGCTTAGCTAAGTGAAGGGCAGAGGTGTAAGAGTAAAGAATGAACTTATAGTGCATGATATCAGGTTCAGAGCAGGATTTCCTCCAGGCACGTTCAGCAGTGCGGGAGCATTTTTGTAGGTGTCGTGTTTGCTGAGAGTTCCGGGCTGGAGCTGATGATGTCAAGTGCAGAGGAGAGAGTATTGTTATAGTGGGTTGTAGCAAGGTTGGGGCAGGATATCGTGGAAGTGTGGGGGAGGCATTTTTAAATAAGGTTGGAAAGTTGGAGAGGATCTACCGTGTGCAGATTTCTACAGGTGCGGGGGCGAGGGGGAGAAGTAGGTTTACATGTATTTATTTGTTTATATGTTTGTAAATATATATATATATATATATATATATATATACACATATAAATACATAAATGCATGTATACACACATATACTGTATATATATATATATATATATATACACATACAGGTACATACATACATATACATGTTTAGACATGTATATGTATATACTGTATGTCTATGTTTAAGCCCTTTGCCTGTCTTTTTTTGACCTGAGACCTTGAGGTAGACTTAACAAGCAATGGATGCTTCTTTCTATGCCCAACGTTTCTGGCTCGACGGAAATGTAAGTTAAGAAGCAGCAGTTGTAAGACCGCTGCTCCTTAACTTGTACTGCAATCATCCCGATTAGATACGATCGGGATAATTGACACCCCTGCTAGCGGCCGATTGCCCATGAATATGCAGGGGGCGACATTGCACAAGCATTTCACAAGAACTGCTTGTGCAATGTTAAATGCTGACAGCGTATGCTGTCAGCATTTAGCGATGTCTGGCGGACATAATTCACTACAGCGAATCATGTCCTCGCAGCATTTAATAAATGTACCCCCTAATATCCTCGATCCCTTATAACTTTTTTGTGCCATATTTTTTTTAAATAATTTTTATTAGATACTGTTATTATGAGTGTAACTGTAGTTTGCTATGAATTTTTATGTGTTTTGTGACCCTTTTTTTCACGAAACAGTTAATCAGAGCTTTCAGGTTGCGCTAACCTGACGCGCGTTAACATAATTTGCAATAGATCATGTTCACTTTCAACTTGTAATATGAGCAAAAATCCCAACGTGTGCTAACAACCGCGATAAACCCCTGTTCGGTTGCGCGTACCTGTTAGCGCTTTACTCATAATCTAGCCCTATATGTCCAAATGAGACCTCAGACAAGACTCCTGCAATAAGTCAGGCCCCATTATGCTTGCTATATATGTATATCATACCTCACATCAGATGCAAAGTCCCTGCAGCCCCCATTATGCTTGCTATATATGTATATCATACCTCACATCAGATGCAAAGTCCCTGCAGCCCCCATTATGCTTGCTATATATGTATATCATACCTCACATCAGATGCAAAGTCCCTGCAGCCCCCATTATGCTTGCTATATATGTATATCATACCTCACATCAGATGCAAAGTCCCTGCAGCCCCCATTATGCTTGCTATATATGTCTATCATACCTCACATCAGATGCAAAGTCCCTGCAGCCCCCATCATGCTTGCTATATATGTTTATCATACCTCACATCAGATGCAAAGTCCCTGCAGCCCCCATTACGCTTGCTATATATGTCTATCATACCTCACATCAGATGCAAAGTCCCTGCAGCCCCCATTACGCTTGCTATATATGTATATCATACCTCACATCAGATGCAAAGTCCCTGCAGCCCCCATTATGCCACCAATATATCTGAGACTACATTTCAGAACAATTTTTTATTTATGCATGAGAAATTATTCACTTAAACACATTTAAAATTGTTATTTTGTTAGGAAAAAAAAAAAATATATATATATATGCATTGTTTTGCAATCCTGGGAAAGACGCCCTGAAATGCTCCTTCACTGTTATTTACCTTATTTCCTTTACTGTAGCCAATTAGGGACAGAGATAAACATGCTCCTGTGCATATCAGCCAATCACTTTACAGCATGTACGTGGGTCAGCATCTATAAGGGGAAGTGGAATGCTACAATTTTTAGAGTTAATTAATAAGAAAAAAAAGGTAAAATAAATATTTTGCAAATCTTTTTATCATTATTATTATTATTATTATTATGAGTAATAACATTTTATAAAGAATGACACTGAGTTTAAAGGGACACTGAACCCAATTTTTTTCTTTCGTGATTCAGATAGAGCAAGTAATTTTAAGCAACTTTCTAAACTAGAAGGCATCTAAGCTAAGAAACCAGCCAATCTTTGGTTCAGAACTGTGGACAGCACGTGTTTATTGGTGGGTGAATTTATCCACCAATCAGCAAGAACAACCCAGGTTGTTCACCAAAAATGGGCCGGCATCTAAACTTCTTCTTTTTCAAATAAAGATACCAAGAGAAAGAAGACAATTTGATAATAGGAGTAAATTAGAAAGTTGCTTAAAATTGCATGCTCTATCTGAATCACGAAAGAAAATAATTGGGTTTAGTGTCCCTTTAATGGCCTTTTAAATAAAGATTAAATCAGCTTATAATATTATATGATGACTATTAAGCAATCACGTGATAATACTTTAGTTAAATACATATTATAATCTGCTCTTCATAAGAGTGACATATACTATAATATTTTGATCTTTTAGCTTTTAAGTATTTAATAAAGACGAAGTTCCAAAGAGTTAATTAATCTTCTTATGCTTGCCACTTTAGGTTTCAGCTGAATATAGTACAAGCTGCGTAAGAACAGACATTACATCAGATGGCAACATTTTTATATTTAATATCATCTCTCTCTACATTCATTAAAAAAGTTTGATACAGACAAATGGTTTGGGTAAGGACAGATTAAACATAGTGAAAAAAAAGAGATAAAAATTGGACAGATATAAGTCTCATAATGAATGCATGTTTAGTGCTGCTAAAGTACTTGGCAGGGGCTGCTGTTCCTTTATCTGACTCTGTTGCTTTTACCAAAAAAAATAAAAAAAAAAAAAAATTGTATGATTGTGTAAATGTGAACTCTGGTAAATAAATTATAAATTTTAGTTATTTCAAGGGATATGAAACCCAATTTTGTTCTTACATGATTCAGATAGAGCACGCACTTTTAAGCAACTTTCTAATTTACTCCTATTATCAATGTTTCTTTCTTCTGTTGGAAGCAGGAATGTAAGCTTAGGAGCCGGCCCATTTTTGCTTCAGCACCTGGGTAGTGCTTGTTGCTTGGTGGCTACATTTAGGTCTCAGGTGTTGGAAAAAAAAAGGCAGGCAAAAGGCTTTAACATTGAGATACATACATACACATCTCCAAAGATGTATATGTATGCATAGATATGTCTATATATGGATACATATGTATTTATATGTGTATATATGTATTTACAGACATATTCACATATAAACACATAAATGCATATGTCTATATATATATATATACAGGGAGTGCAGAATTATTAGGCAAATGAGTATTTTGACCACATCATCCTCTTTATGCATGTGTCTTACTCCAAGCTGTATAGGCTCGAAAGCCTACTACCAATTAAGCATATTAGGTGATGTGCATCTCTGTAATGAGAAGGGGTGTGGTCTAATGACATCAACACCCTATATCAGGTGTGCATAATTATTAGGCAACTTCCTTTCCTTTGGCAAAAATGGGTCAAAAGAAGGACTTGACAGGCTCAGAAAAGTCAAAAAATAGTGAGATATCTTGCAGAGGGATGCAGAAACTCTTAAAATTGGAAAGCTTCTGAAGCGTGATCATTGAACAATCAAGCGTTTCATTCAAAATAGTCAACAAGGTCGCAAGAAGTGTGTGGAAAAACCAAGGCGCAAAATAACTGCCCATGAACTGAGAAAAGTCAAGCGTGCAGCTGCCAAGATGCCACTTGCCACCAGTTTGGCCATATTTCAGAGATGCAACATCACTGGAGTGCCCAAAAGCACAAGGTGTGCAATACTCAGAGACATGGCTAAGGTAAGAAAGGCTGAAAGACGACCACCACTGAACAAGACACACAAGCTGAAACGTCAAGACTGGGCCAAGAAATATCTCAAGACTGATTTTTCTGAGGTTTTATGGACTGATGAAATGAGAGTGAGTCTTGATGGGCCAGATGGATGGGCCCGTGGCTGGATTGGTAAAGGGCAGAGAGCTCCAGTCCGACTCAGACGCCAGCAAGGTGGAGGTGGAGTACTGGTTTGGGCTGGTATCATCAAAGATGAGCTTGTGGGGCCTTTTCAGGTTGAGGATGGAGTCAAGCTCAACTCCCAGTCCTACTGCCAGT
Organism: Bombina bombina; assembly: GCF_027579735.1. Classification (NCBI taxonomy): domain Eukaryota; kingdom Metazoa; phylum Chordata; class Amphibia; order Anura; family Bombinatoridae; genus Bombina; species Bombina bombina. The sequence goes on from NC_069504.1 coordinate 1,083,664,191, forward strand.
TTCTGGAAGACACCTTCTTCAAGCAGTGGTACAGGAAGAAGTCTGCATCCTTCAAGAAAAACATGATTTTCATGCAGGACAATGCTCCATCACACGCGTCCAAGTACTCACAGCGTGGCTGGCAAGAAAGGGTATAAAGAAGAAAATCTAATGACATGGCCTCCTTGTTCACCTGATCTGAACCCCATTGAGAACCTGTGGTCCATCATCAAATGTGAGATTTACAAGGAGGGAAAACAGTACACCTCTCTGAACAGTGTCTGGGAGGCTGTGGTTGCTGCTGCACGCAATGTTGATGGTGAACAGATCAAAACACTGACAGAATCCATGGATGGCAGGCTTTTGAGTGTCCTTGCAAAGAAAGGTGGCTATATGGTCACTGATTTGTTTTTGTTTTGTTTTTGAATGTCAGAAATGTATATTTGTGAATGTTGAGATGTTATATTGGTTTCACTGGTAAAAATAAATAATTTAAATGGGCATATATTTGCTTTTTGTTAAGTTGCCTAATAATTATGCACAGTAATAGTCACCTGCACACACAGATATCCCCCTAAAATAGCTATAACTAAAAACAAACTAAAAACTACTTCCAAAACTATTCAGCTTTGATATTAATGATTTTTTTGGGTTCATTGAGAACATGGTTGTTGTTCAATAATAAAATTAATCCTCAAAAATACAACTTGCCTAATAATTCTGCACTCCCTGTATATATAATCATCTTTATATACTATATATATATATATATATATATATATATATATATATATATATAGTATATATATAGGTATAGATATATATTGTAGCAAAATACCATTAGATATATGTAGAAATTATCGTTCTATGTGAAGAACATTGAGAATGTGAATTATTCATATTTTCATGTCGGTTTAGCACTCCGGAGAATATGCAGTTGGGTTAGCGCACATCAGAACTTGAGTTCGGAATAGCGCAAGAGTAGAGTATTAGGTTTTTTCCACTTTTTTGCACCATTGACTTCTAAGGAGGATTAGGTTATCATTAAGCTAGAAGTAAACTGTTTGCGCAAGTTGAGTTAGCGTGAGAGTGATAACTTTTTACTTTCAACGCAAAATACGAGCGCAACACGACACACGCAATTAGTGCTCTAGCTTAAGGGCTAAACAGCGCTTCACTCGTGATCTGGCTCTTAATATGCTTTTGTAAATGATTCAAACAAATATTAGTTGATTTAGGAGTATTAAAATATTTTACTTTGTTCTGGAGTTGTTTTGTACATATTTTTTACTTGGAGATAATTGTGATTTTCTCTGTGACTTTAAATAGACATTCCAGACAAAATGTATATGCACATAGATGAATAACATATTTTAATAGTAACATATTTGCATTATACTGTTTGTTAACATTTTTCGCATAACTAGATTTTCTCAGTGCACCAGCATTTTAAATACTGCAGCTATGTAGAGCACCAGTGGGGCTTGTATCATGTCAGCAATTAACAAATTGAATCCTTACCATTTGGTATTAGCACCTTAGGCTATCTGAGCAGGTGCTTGCTGTGTTTAAGATGCTGGTGCACCGTGCATATTTAAATAGCATATTTAAATACACTTTTGAAACAGCTATAGCTTTTATTAGAGGCATTTTTGCTAATACATGTATTTTACAAAAACAATTCTATTCAAATCTGAAATGCATGGAATGTCCCTTAAAATTTGATAACATAAAGAGCTACAAAACAAACTTTTGTAAATAATAATAATGAAGCTTTTCAATGGAGCTTATCTGTAGCTAAAAAAACTAGGTGTATTGCTTTACGTTGCAGGATTTAATAGGACATAAAACGCAAAATGTTTCTTTCATGATTCAGATATGTCAAACAATTTTATATAACTTTCCAATTTACTTCTATTATCAAATTGTCTTTGTTGTCTTGTTATCCTTTGTTGAAAAGCAGGAAGGTAAGTGTGCACGTGTGTGCAGCACTATATAGTAGGAGTTTTGTAAGAATGTTATACGTTATCAAGAGCATTATTACCTGTCATGTACTGCTCCAGATATGTGTACGCTACCTATCTAAATATCTATTTAACAAAGACTGACATAAGAACAAAGCAAATTTCATAAAAGAGGTAAATTGCAAACTTTTCTAGCAAAGTATTAAGCTTGTTTTGCCTCTGAAAATTAGCATGCCACTGAGCTTCCAGTTAGCAGCTAGCTCACAGTAGTGCATTGCGTCACCTCAGCCTACTTAGGTATATTTTTAAGAAAGGATACAAGAGAATAAACCAAATTAGATAATGGAAGTAAATTGGAAAATTGTATAACATTTCTATCTAATTCATGAAAGTTTAATTTTGACTTTAAAAAATGTCAAATGCTTAGCCATTGGACTGCAAAACCATAGGTAAATTGAAAGGTTGGGAGGTTTGTGGTTGGTTGCTAAATAACTTCCTGAATTAATAGAGATAGGTAACATCATAGATATAGTAACATAACCATAAGTGCTGTCATCAGGTTGCATTGTTTAGTTATAGGTATGTGCACAAGCAAAAATTTGATTCGTCCAAAAGATTTGTTTCAGATTTTTTCAAACTTTCGGTTTGACAGAATTTCATCCATGTAGGCATTCGGTCTGGATGAATATTGGATTCAGATTTGTTACCGTTATTTCCAGTGGGATCAACTAATATAGACAATAAATATTAACAAAAAGCTTACATTATAGTATTCTAACAATTACAAGAACCTATCTTTCAATGTTAAAAAAAACATACAAAGGATATATGAAGCGCTAGGACTTAAAACACTTAAAGGGACAGTCTACACTAACATTTTTCTTATTTAAAAAGATAGATAATCCCTTTATTACCCATTCCCCGTTTTTGCATAATCAACAGTTATATTAATATACTTTTTACCTCTGTGATTACCTTGTATCTAAGCCTTTGCAAACAGCCTCCTTATCTAAGTGCCTTTGACAGGCATGCAGTGTAGTCAATCAGTGAAGACTCCTAAATAACTTCACAGGAGTGAACACAATGTTATCTATATGACACATGTGAACTAGCACAGTCTAACTGTGAAAAACTTTCAAAATGCCCTGAGCTAAGAGGCGGTTTTCAACAGTTTAGAAATCAGTTTGAGCCTAGCTAGGTTTAGCTTTTCAAAAATACCACCAAGGGAACAAAGCAAATTTGATGATAAAAGTAAATAGGAAAGTTGTTTAAAATTGCATGCCCTATCTGAATCATGAAAGTTTAATTTTGACTTTACTGTCCCTTACTTTCCCTGCACTTAGTACTCTGTTGGGCCAAAAATCAGGGTGAAACGCGTAGAAACTGTGTTATAACTATATGCTGTGAAAGACTTTGCAATTTAGGATTTACCATTCTGAGATGTACTTTTGCCTCCGTCAATACTAAGAAATAAAGAGAAATAAAGGCTTGACCAGTGGATCGTCACCTGCGTTCAACAGAGTACTAAGTGCAGGTAAAGCAACAGGTTTTAAAGGGACAGTCTACACCAGAATTTTTATTGTTTAAAAAGATAGATAATCCCATTATTACCCATTCCCCAATTTTGCATAACCAACATAGTTATATTAATATGTTTTCCCTGTGTGATTACCTTGTATCTAAGCCTCTGCAGACTGCCCCCTTATCTTAATGCTCTTGACAGACATGCAGTTTAGCCAACCAGTGCAGACTCCTAAATAACTCCACGGGAGTGAGCACAATGGTATCTATATGACACACATGAACTAGTACTCTCTAACTGTGAAAAACTTTCAAAATGCTCTGAGCTAAGAGGCGGGTTTCAACGGTTTAGAAATCAGTTTGAGCCTAACTAGGTATAGCTTTTGAAAAATACCACCAAGGGTACCATGCAAATTGAATGATAAAAGTCCATTGGAAAGTTGTTTAAAATGTCATGCCCTATCTGAATCATGAAAGTTTAATTTTGACTAGACTGTCCCTTTAAGCTGATCGTCACCTGCGTACAATGGAGTACTAAGTGCAGGAGAAAAACCACCGGTTAAAAGGAAAAAAAACGGGTCACATAAACTATTATCACCGGGAGCCCCAATACCGGGAGCTATTCAACCAAACTACACAAGGAGGTAAGATTACCTGCATAGCGGGCCAAAGAGAGACTTACTTCAAAGGTACAGATTTCTATGTTTTATCCCCTTATACCTAAAGGGTGTCTGAAAACCTTTACTCAGCACGGACCAATTTAAAGTTGTATATTGTCTGGCCACTACTATTATACATAATAAGAGGAAACAAAAAGAAGTCATTGCTATAAGAACGTTACTGTTTCAAGTACAGACTGAAATCATTCATTTGATACAACGTTGCCTTCAGAGGATGTTTTGTAAGCGACACTAAAAGATCGCTATTTGTCTTATTTGTAGACTTCATTTCATACATTTATGTGGGAACTCTCAGCTGCTATTTTACTAACTTCCGATATCCTATACTTAAAGTTTACAGAGATTAATTTTAGAGACTTAACCTGGGCACTCTCTTATCATATTACCTAGTCATTTTTAGTGTTTTTTATTGTATGCGTTTTATTATATGTATTTTATTAAGTTTATTTGTTCATGAATTACTGTGCGTTTAAATAGTAAAAAAAATTCTATAAAATCCAAACTTCGATCTCCTCGGTTTTAAGTAATTTTTAAGTCATTTAGAGTGTTTTACCGCTGTTTATTATTTATTTAGAGTGACATATTACAGCTCAGATTAATTTTAGCGGGTCTCATGTTTACATTAGACCAATATTTGTTATTATTATATTAATCTTTCAATAGGGAATATTGTGTATATTTATCCAGCATATTTTATATTCATCTCCTTCATCTATATATTATCAAGATAGACATCAATATTTTTTATTGCCTCATTTTACATTACCTCATTTTTGGTACAGTATTAACCAAAAATCTTTTAGATAAACATTTTTTCCTGTCTCTTAGTTTTTAACACTTAGAGCTTTCATTAGCGCCTCTCTCACACACAACTTTTAAAAAAAAAAAACATATAACTCTGTATGACTAAAATCCATCATTTATTGCCTGACCAGCCGTCCCTAACATCAGTCATTAGTAATAATATGGCAGGATTGGACAGGGGACAATGGACAAATGAATTCTAAGACCCCCTGTACATTATTACAAACAAGGGAGCTTATTAACCAAAGGTAGTTTTAAGTATAGACATGATATACAATGGGGGTATCTGCTAAGTTCATATAGGAACTCATTTCCATGTTTGGGTAAATGTTCAATAAGCAGAGTTAGTCTACAACGCCATCTTCTTTTTTTAAACATAGAGGGCTAGATTACAAGTGGAGCGCTACAAGTGGATCGCTAATTTATCACGCACCCGCAAACGGGCAAATATGCTTGTAATGGCTGGTTATTGCTACCGCGAGCTTGTGGTAATAATTAGCCCTCAGAAAATCAACGAGAGGTCAGACCTCTGGTTAATTTTCTAAATGTCCCCTAATTGCTCCCAAAATACATTGTCTAGTGCTTATTAAAAATAAAAAATAGTAGAATTTTTTTTTTTTAAATAAAACAAAAAACTGCACAATGCAGTTATCAGGGGTTAAAGTTGGTGAGTGTGGGATGTTAGAAAAAACACGGCAGTGAATAGTGCCTTTACGTTGCAGTCTATGGGAACTGTGTTCCCAGTAAATATATATGTATAGTCATATACATATATATGTATGTGTTAATATGTGTATATACTATTTTAAAAAATGCCATTAAGAAAGGACCTTTAGTAGATAATGTCCTGTTGGTCTGTTGTTTGATTGCAGGATGATTCTTTAACCCCCCTCCCCCCATACCAATATATCCTTTCACTGGGAGCAATGCCTGTTTCTGTACAAGTTGGATCCTCAAGCATTAGAAATACATTCTTAGCGCATAAACAAAAATATTTATTCAGACTTAACAAAGCAAGTTAAATAAGATTAGTTATTACTCCTACTTCTATTTAACAGGGTCTCTGGTGACATTCCTGAGTAGCAGCAACATTGCAGATTGTTTGAATATACTCAACATCTGGAGACAGGTAACAAGGTGCTGTTTTTCATCTTTATAAATCATTATAAAATCAAATCATTATAACAGTTTTGCTAAACACAAAGCAAATCACCTTGTTATATAAGGAAAATGTTTGCTCTTCTTTATGTTGTTATACAGATTAATTGAAATTGTTATGATTTGGTCTGTGTGCCTATTAATCTTTCTATATGCCCATTCTATCTATCTATCTATCTATCTATCTATCTGTCTGTCTGTCTGTCTGTCTGTCTGTCTGTCTGTCGGTCTGTCTGTCTGCCTATCTATCTATCTATCTATCTATCTATCTATCTATCTATCTGTATGTGTCTGTATGTCCTTCCATTCATTCACCTGTCTGTTCAACTTTCTGTCTAATTGTCTGTCCATCAATCAATCTATTTTTCTGTCTATATCTATCTTAAATCTGTTTATCTGTCTATATCTATCTGTATATAAATGTCTATGAATTTAAAGGGACACTGAACCCAATTTTTTTATTTCATGATTCAGATAGAGCATGACATTTTAAGCAACTTTCTAATTTACTCCTATTATTAAATTTTCTTCATTCTCTTGGTATCTTTATTTGAAATGCAAGAATGTAAGTTTAGATGCCTGCCCATTTTTGGTGAACAACCTGGGTTGTCCCTGCTGATTGGTGGACAAATTCATCTACCAATAAAAAAGTTCTGTCCAGAGTCTGAACCAAAATAAAAAGCTTAGATGCCTTCTTTTTCAAAAAAAGATAGCAAGAGAACGAAGAAAAATTGATAATAGGAGTAAATTAGAAAGTTGCTTAAAATGGCATGCTCTATCTGAATCATGAAAGAAAAAAAATTGGGTTCAGTGTCCCTTTAACTAAATGTTCACCTTCCTTAACATATAATTATATAGCACAGCTAATCAACCCCATGCAATGGAATGTTTATTAAATTCCCATATGAAACCTCATGATTTTTCACTATTAATGTGTCTACTGCCTGTTACAGAAAATAGGCTTATTATTTACATACATAAAAAAAGATGTTTTCATTCTCTGACATGGAGTCCCAATTAATTCCTCCCAACTTTACATTGGCGATAGCATTTAATTAACTAATTAGTTATTTTTTAATGCTCAAAATCAAAGCTTATATAGCTATTCAAACCAGTTATATTATATTTTTTACATAATGCCATGAAAAGATTTTGACTTGAGGCAGTTGGTGACAACACTAAATAAATTATACTTGTCATTTGAATGTTTTATTCCAGCTCAGTAACGAGCAAAGATTTGCATCACTCTCTCTTTGCTTGTGAGAAGGGTCATCTTGATTAAATTGGTTCGGCTACATGAAACATTTCACACTAAGTTTACAGGCAATTATAAAGAAAAAAATCAGTATAATATATAGACATCTTATTACACACACATATATATATATATATATATATATATATATATGAAGCATTGAACAGTTGACATTAAAAGTGTTAAAGGGATATAGACCCATTTTTTTTCTTTTTTAAACAACTTTACAAATGACTTCTATTATCAAATTTCCTTTATTCTCTTGGTAGCCATTGTTGAAGGAGAAGCAGTGATCTACTAGGAGCTAGTTGAACACATTGGATGAGCCAATAAATAAAGCAAATTGAATAAGGGAAGTAAATTGGATAGTGGTTTAAAATTGCACACTCTATCTGAATCATAAAAGTTTCATTTTAACTTTAAAAAGGAAAACAGTTGAAAGGCATCCTCAAAATGTGCTGCCTTCCTTAAACCTGATACCATAGGCCTATGTGACCATCTATGATTAAAGGGAGAGGAAACCCCCACATTTTCTTTTATGATTCAGACAGAGCATACAATTTTAAACAATTTTCCAATTTACTTCTATTATCAAATTTGCTTTATTCTCTTGTTATCCATTGGAGAAGGAAGAGCATTGCACTACTGGCAGCTAGCTGAACACATCTAGTTAGCCAATCACAAGGGACAGATTTGTCCAGGCACCAATCACCTGCTAGCTTCCACTAGTGTAGGATATATGGGTATTCTTTTTCAACAAGGCATACCAAGAGAACGAAGCACATTTGAAAATAAAAGTGAATTTAAAAATGTCTTAAAATGACATGTTCTGTCTGAATCATGCAAGTTTAATTTTGACTTTCCTATCCCTTTTAGCACCAGCTATAGGCTCAAACCACATAAGATGAGTGTCCTTCTATATTGATTTTTACTTGTTGGAATAAAGTTTGTAATTTTTAAGGAATTTTCGGAGTGTGGCGGTATCTGTGTGCTTTGGATGTATTGCGGCTTGGTTCTGCATCGACCTCTAGCAAACCCGCAACAGTAGTTAAAGGGACACTGTACCCAAATTTTTTCTTTCCTGATTCAGATAGAGTATGACATTTTAAGCAACTTTCTAATTTACTCCTATTATCACATTTTTTCAGTCTCTTGGTATCTTTATTTGAAATGCAAGAAAGTAAGTTTAGATGCCGGCCCATTTTTGGTGATCAACCTGGGTTGTTCTTGCTGATTGGTGGATAAACTCATCCACCAATAAAAAAGTGCTGTTCATAGTCCTGAATAAAAAAAAAAGCTTAGATGTCTTCTTTTTAAAATAAAGATAGCAAGAGAACGAAGAAAAATTGATAATATGAATAAATTAGAAAGTGGCTTAAAATTGCATGCTCTATCTGAATCATGAAAGAAAAAATTTGGGTTCAGTGCCCCTTTAAGCATACATCTAGGATATCTCCTATTTGGATCTGTAGCAACAGAACAGTGTGTTTACATAGGCCTACTTTACATTGGCCAAAATATGCCCCCCCCCCATCTTTAGGGTTTTCTAACACTACACTGGTAGCTTTTGGCAGTTAGGTGTTTTTTGCATTTAGCACTTGAACTGTCACCTGCAAGTTTATCTCTTAAACTTGCTGTAAAAAAATCTGTAAAATTAAATGTTACCTTTTTTGTGTAAAATTATTTTTTATGATTTTTTTTTATTACTTTTAAGTGATTTTAGTTATCTGTAAACTGGGTATGAAATGTGTCATATGGCCTAACCAGCTCAATCACGGGTTTGTGGTAATGTATCTTGGAACATCTCTAATGGGAAATGTGCATCCAAACCTAACAAAGTATTAAAGGGATATTAAACCCACATTTTTTCTTTCATGATTCAGATAGAGCATGCAATTTTAAACAAATTTCTAATTTACTTATACTAGCAATGTATCTTCATTCTCTTTGTATCTTTATTTATAAAAACAATAATGTAAGCTTAGGAGCTGGACCATTTTTGGTACAGAACCTTGGTTAGCGCTTACTGATTGGTGGCTTCATTGGCTACACCAATCAGCAAGCACTACCCAGGTGCTGAACCAAAAATAGGCTAGCTCATAAGATTAAATTCCTGCTTTTCAAATAAAGGTACCAAGAGAACAAAGAAAATTGATAGTAGAAGTAAATAAGAAAGTTGCTTAAAATTTCATGTTCTATATGAATTATGAAAGAAAAAATAAATTGGGTTAAATATCCCTTTAAGGTTAAATGCACGAGAAAAGTAATCCCAAAACCAAAAAATCAAGTTATAGAGCAAATATTTGTTTTCCATAATTTCAATGAGCTTTTATAGATTTTTTTTTTATATTTAGAAAGGGTTAATATTGGCTGCAATTTGTGCTGGTGTGGGATGGAGGTGCCGCTGAGATACATTAACCAAATCTTCTTTTGTGAGAGAAATATGATAAGAAATATATTTATAAATATACTGATATGAATCTAGCCTGAGTCACAGTCCTTGAGTTGCTACAAAAATAAAATTACTTTGTCATAGCTGGTGAACAGAAGTAACAACCAGTTCCCTAATCCCAGCAATTAATGGACTTGGCAAAAGACTTGCTGCAAAGATGTCAGCCAGGGCACATCTCTCCAGTGGCTCCAGACATGTATATTGGACTTTATTAGTCAACCGCTGCAGAAAATATGAATCAGAATAAATTAAAAATACACATTTAAATAAAATGGGAGACAATATGTAATTATATATTGTTATAAGTCGCTAAACGCCTTTAATAACCTTAATACAACAGTGTGGGTATTTACTAGAACGGTAGTATGCTCCAGGGTCGTACAGTATGTAAAAAAGGGAAGAAAAAGAGGAATATGCACCAAATTAGGTTCAAAACCACTCAGCTTCTCAATGAATATTGTAGATATTAAAAACCAAGGTTTTCGTACAGAATATCCATTTAGGAGCTGATGGAGGTTTAACCTATCTGTGAATGTATATTTACACATGTTGAGTTATTTGACACGTGAATTCTTCAACATTGCTTCCATGCTTCCCTGGGGTGAACTATAATTAGAAAATATTGCAGGAGACTGCTGCATAGGGGAAGTATAATTCTATCACTTCACAATACCATTAGTATTTGGTGCTGGTTTCTTTTGAGAAGCATTCACTAAACCTGCTACCCATAATATTAGATTGAATTAACTGTAACACACACTTAAGCGCACATACTCTCACATTTTCACTTTCTCTCACAGACCCACACACAGACACACACTCAAACGGACACAGACACACACTCAAACGCACACAGACACACACTCAAACACACACAGACACACACTCAAACGCACACAGACACAGACACACACTCAAACACACACAGACACACACTCAAACACACACAGAAACACACTCACACAGACACACACTCACTCCAACACACACACACACACTGAGATGTGGAATAGAAATCCAAAAATCAAAGTTACAAATTGTGTCAGACACACACTCAAACACACACAGACACACACTCACACAGGCTCACACTCAAACACACAGACACACACTCAAACACACACAGACACACACTCTCTCACACACAGACACACACTCAAACACACAAATACACACAGACACACACTCAAACACACACAGACACACACTCAAACACACACTCACACACTCACAGACACACACTCAAACACAGACACACACTCACACACACACACACAGACACACACACACTCAAACACACACAGACACACTCAAACACACACAGACACACAGACACACACTCACACTCACACAGACACATACTCAAACACACACAGACACACACTCACACACACACAGACACATATTCAAACACACACAGACACACACTCACACAGACACACACTCAAACACACACAGACACACACTCAAATGCACACAGACACACACTCAAACACACACAGACACACACTCAAACACAGACACACACTCACACACACACATACACACACTCACACAAACACACACACACACACTCAAACACACACAGACACACTCAAACACACGCAGACACACTCAAACACACACAGACACACAGACACACACTCAAACACACACTCACACTCACACAGACACATACTCAAACACACACAGACACACACTCACACACACACAGACACATATTCAAACACACACAGACACACACTCACACAGACACACACTCAAACACACACAGACCCACACTCAAATGCACACAGACACACACTCAAACACACACAGACACACGCACAGACACACCACTCAACACGCACAGACACACACTCAAACACATACACACACTAAGATGTGGAATAGAAATCCAAAAATCAAAGTTTCAAATTGTGTCATGTTTTATATTCAAATCTCCATAAAACACACTGCCTTGAGTCATTTGCATACAATTAAGAAAGCCCTGGTGTGTAACTACACAAGGTGCCCATTAATGAATCATTTTTTGCGGATGCCAATTTCTTGAAAAACTTTTTTTTTAGTATATGATCATTTCAGTTTGCAGATGCGTCTGTCAGTGCAAGGGTTGAGAAACCCAACTGAGCATTTCAAATCCTCCATATGTATAGTATTTGTGGGAAGGTAGTTTTTCTTCATCGTTAATTGCCAGCAAATGCTTATCATTATGATATATTGTAAAACGTGGTGAGTGTAATTAGTGAAAATCTGGCATCCTGATTAGCTGTGTGCTCGGAGCTGCTCTCGAATGTGTCCTGAATATTCCATGCAGTTTCAATCAGCTCTGTTGACGTATATGTATTTGACAAGGCAACGAGAACAAAACATTTAGAAGTAGCAGCATTATACAGGAAATAATAGCTGTACAATGGAATCTGATTGATTTGTTTATATTTAATTTCAAACATTTTTTATTAAAAAAGATGTATCCGATCATTAGTCTCATTAAATTAATTAACAGATCATCAATACATCAATCAATGTATTTATAAATATATTTATTTCATTTCTTATATATATGAATGTCAACTTATGTGCAAACATTTGAAGTGTCAAAAATAGACATCTGTAGATGAAAGCCCTTTCTGTTAATAAGTTACATCACACTATTAAGCCCACATAAGAGAGCAGGGATAACACAAAAGGTTAAGCATTTGTTGCAGGTATTCCTTGAGTGCCCATTATTAGAAGGTGGAGTTAGTGCATTTTTTACCCTATTAGCATACTTTTAGGTGTTTTTAAGGACCTGTAGGATAGACACACACCAGGCTATGATTACGGCAATCCGCCGAAACGCGTAAGCCCGTGTGCTGCGCTCTCTCCCCATATTTGTGGCAGGCTGTCACTGTTCTTTGCTACCTAAACTTTTTAACAAATTTTGAATAAAGAATCAATTTTTTATAAGGAGTGTGGTATTGTATCATTTTTTCTGAAATTTATAAATATCATACACCATTTCATATAATAAACCTTCCATGAGGTATTGACAAGTGCACCGACAAAAACAGAATTTTATTTCACTTCATCTGATACCCTTTGGAATTTTAAATCTGTTCACTTGCTATTTCCTACAGGGAAAGGCAGGGCAGCAAATGAGCAGCTGGACAGTAGAATAAATAAAGTTAAGTAACAACTAGTGCTACTGCTACAAGTCAGCAACAACAGATACAGGATTGGCCAAGAACAAAAGTAAACCTTCCATACTTTTTGGCGCAGAAATTATTCAGCCCACTAAGACAATGTTAAAAGTAAAACCCTCTGCATGCAAGAGAACCCTAAGGGAGCTTACTTCAGGACTTCAGATATAGCAATCGTGCTAATGTGTTCTGCTTTCATTATGAATGTTCAAAATATGTTGTATTTCAAATATTCGGCGTCCCATGCTGTTTAGTATTCATCTTATTTTAAACTAAACAAATAAATGGTCATTCGTGGAACATTAACATTAGTTTTCGTAAAAATCAAATGTAGAAGTTTCACTGCTAATTTTACCTAAGCATGCTGGAGAGCCGTGCTAACCCGCTCATCTTCTTAACAGAGCCCAGGTCGTGCTAACAGGAGGCTTAGCATGGCGACCCCCAAGGGCCTGCACAGGCTGTACTATAGGAATTTCTCTTTTAGTGAAGGCCCTGGGAGCCTCTGCGCTAAGCTTCCTGTTAGCATGGCCGGAGCTTTGTAAAGAAGAGGCTCTCCAGTGCCCCTAGGGAAGAATGTTTAACTTTAAAGAATTCAACATTATTCCTTTATTTTCTTTGAATTCCATGCTGCATTTGTTCGGATATTCATTTTGATAAAACAAGATCAGTTATTGTGTATTGTGTATAATTAAATGAATGCACATGTCTATTAATATATAATAAAAAAACAATATACAATATAGATATGTACTCCCCTTTGGTTTCTTGAACTGCTGCCATCCCACAGTCTATCCCAAAGGCTGTATGTGTGTGCAGAGGGAGGCGCTTGTTCACCAAAGGTTCCCAACGATTCACTGGGGTATGTTCCACAAAGTGAAAAGTTATGGCACTGAAATATTTATCCATACACTGTGATATAAAGTATAGATACTCACAGTATAGATTGAGATTAACGGCTCCTCAGGTGTTCAAAGAAAGGAAAAAGATTTTCACCAGCTTTTGATAAAAAGCAGCTTTTATTTGTCCAATGCATTTCAATGTTCAGTGCCATCTTTTTCAAGAGCATGCACAGATAATTTGCTTTACAAACGTAAACCGGTTGTTAAAGCAATATGGATACAATATTTCAGTGCCATATCTTTTCACTTTGAGGAAGTTGTGGAACATACCCCCAGTGAATCGTTGGAACCTTTGGTGAAACAAGAGCCTCCCTCTGCACACACACTACATGCCTATTAATGGCTTCCAATGTTTAATAATGTATTCAGTGAAGAAACAGATGTGTCCACTTTAAAAAAAAAATAGATAAACTATTTGAAAATAAGAAATATTATTATGTAGCATTTAGATAATGTCAGAAGTTTTAAACTGTCCAGTATTTTTCAGAATACTCACAGAATGTAGAAGTACTAATTCACAAGGCACCCAATATGTTTTATTTTAAAGGAACACTCAAAACTTCCAGGGTTTAAATAGAGCAAGCAGTTTTAGGAGACTTTCCAATTTATATGCACACTTAGGGCAAGATTACAAGTGCAAAAACACCATGCACCTTATGGCTTTTTTGTATCTGGGGCATGCGCAGGTATTTGCACGCACGTTAACCCGTGTAATCCAAAAAGCCGAATCACGTGCGAGTTCATATATTCCCATAGAAGTCAATGGAGAAGACAAATAGAAAAAAAATAATAATAATCTGTTGCGGAATATGTTCTATTTATTTATAAATAAATATTTCTATATATGTGATGATTTTTGGATAGATATATCTATTTATAGCAAGATATATATATATGAACATATATGTGTAGATATCTTAAGATCAATATGCGAATATCTCTTTGAAAATCCCCATGAGATATTGTTTAATGTGCATAAGATTGTAATGTAAAATATTTTCATTATCTCTATAGTTAAACATATCTCTATACATATAAATCCATGTTTCTATATGTATGTGTATGTATGTCAATGTAAAATCCCTGCGTTGGCTTTTTTTTTCTAACACCCCGAGATCTCCTATCATTTAGCCCTTATAACTTTTGTGTGCAATATTTTTATAAAATATTTTTTATTAGACAGTGTTAATATGAGTGTAACTGCAATCACAATATGTCAAGACTTGAAATACCTGCTCAATGGAAATTGGTTACGAAAAGACCCTATCGCATGCGTAAAACCCATACTGCGTGACTTGTAATCTTGCCCTTACTGAGGTACCAGCTACTACTGAGCAAGTGCAAGTGCAAGAGTTCACAGTGTATACGTTGATAAATCTGTAATTGGCTAATGGCTGTCACATGATACAGGGGCTCAGAAAACTGAAGTAAATTTAACATTTGTCAGAATAAAACTCTTCTTCTCATTTAAAATTCAAGTAAGTGCTATTGTCTTTTTTATGCACTTTTTGATTATGCATTTCTTCTGTATTTAATGGTCATATATAAATGTATTAAAGAATGAAATTGTTGTCTTTCAAAATATTGAGAAATCTCAGTTTTAGCTAGGTGAAGAAAAATGTATTCTGTTCTGTTACATATCCAATATCTAATCTATATTTACCTATTTAGTTTTCTTTTGTATCTATCAACCAAAATAAATGGACCCACATCTCATTTTCTTCTCTCAATCATATATTCACCATCAGGGATAGCTATGATAAAAAAATATAAGTGGGTCTTAAAAATAGAAAAATTAGTGATCTCAGTATAAGCATTGAAACCTTAATTAAAACATACAGTAGGTTTGCCGCTAGCATGCCACCTCTGTTTTTACTGAGAAGAAAACCATGAGAAAAGTAATAATAAGGACTACTATTTATATAGCTCTATTCTGAGCAAGGGGACTCAAAGCTACTTTATTGTATGACTTCAGGTTAGTGACAATTCATAAATAATAGCTGAACATCCAAATGAATTAAACTTGTTTTATTAAAGGGGCAGTAAACACTAGACTTGTGCATTAGTATCAGAAAAAAAGCATTTTCATTTCAAAAAAGGGATATTAAAGGGACACTGAACCCACATTTTTTTCTTTTGTAATTCAGAAAGAGCATGCAATTTTAAGCAACTTTCTAATTTACTCCTATTATCAATTTTTCTTCGTTCTCTTGCTATCATTATTTGAAAAAGAAGGCATCTAAGCTTTTTTTTTGGTTTCAGTACTCTGGAAAGCACTTTTTTATTGGTGGATGAATTTATCCACCAATCAGCAAGGATAACCCAGGTTGTTCACCAAAAATGGGCCGGCATCTAAACTTACATTCTTGCATTTCAAATAAAGATGCCAAGAGAATGAAGAAAATTTGATAATAGAAGTAAATTAGAAAGTTGCTTAAAATTTCATGCTCAATCTGAATAACGAAAGAAAATTTTTGGGTACAGTGTCCCTTTAATTTTGTTTTCATAAAAGAAAGTGCGGGAGAATGTAACAAAAACTAAGGAATAATGTCAAATGTTGTGCAGGCCCTGGGATCTGAGTGCTAATAAGCCTGGCATTAACAGGAGCTTGTTAGCGCACCCTCCGATGTGTGTAGGTAAGTATTTTAAGAACAGGGGATTTTTTTATTCAGGCTGATACTGGAGGTGTAAGTAGCATCTCAATCGTAAATTTGGTGACTTTATTTTCAATTACCCACTTGTTACAAATTGTAGAAGCACATAATGCCACACAGCCTGCTAACTGCACTGATCATAGTGATTTCATCCTCTGTGTTCCTTCGAGCAATTGTTTGAATGAACGCCGAGAAGGAATCCACCATGATCAGTACAGTTAGCAGGCTGTGTGGAAGGGTATGCTTCTACAGTTTGCAACGAGTCAGGGGCGGACTGGGCCACCATCAGTAAGGGAATCAGGGCTGAAACAGGTCAGGACTCTCTGCTTTTGTCCCTTATAAAATGCTGAGTGGTGTTGGCTCTGAAATCCTCCACTGAATACACTGCGCATACAGGAGTGACAAAGGGGAGAAGTACTGAGCCTCAGATCTTGCAAATGCAGACAGAAGTGTCTCTAGAATTAGTAGGGAAGACCATGGATTATGTGTGTGGGCGCATGATTTGTGTACGACTGAGGTCTGTCATAGGTGGGGTTGGGATGGGGTGCATAGTGGGCAGTGCTTGGTGGTGAGTGCAGAGTCCAGCCAGAGTGAGGGTAGAAAAACAAGTGATGATCACAGTTGATGGACCAGCCATTATAACAACAAGGGGGTTTGGTTAAGCACACCACAAAAAAAACCTTTTATATCTTAGCACACACATTGTGGGAGTGCTACCAAAGTGACCAAAATAATTAAAAAACAACAAAAGGTATTGGTGCACATCCAACCACTTAAGTCCACATATTTATATATACTTTTGTCTACTAAATATTCTTAAAACAGGTAAAATAAAATTGGGATCAATATCTCACAATATTATTAACATATATTTATGCTGCAAAAAGTTTTTGCCTGTTAAATATGCTTTTAAATTTTTAAATAAAGATGGGATCTTAGTCACACAATATGGCCATATTTGGCTAAGCCAGTCACCACTTACAAGTTGTCCCACAATAGACTGGTCCTAACACTAATCAGTTTATCTTCGCTGGGCTGAATCATTTGATTCTAATATTCAAATCCAGAATTCCCACACTGCAGTACTATTCCTCAAATCATGTCTGTACAGTCTGTGCAGACATGATTTGAGGCATAGTACTGCAGTGTGGGAATTCTGGACCAGCGATTATGCCAGTGCCCCCTATCCCTGGCAAGGCAACTGAAAGCACTTCTAGGTATGTATGTCTGCAACAGATATAGTAAAAAGGTTTCCTGTCCCTGCGGGGGGTACATATGGTGTATGTAACATTGCATATGACATGTTCATATTATATATCATGTTAGTCTGCATGAGGAAGTGTCAGTGTCAGATACAAGTCCCAACTGCCCAGTAAATATAATGCACATGGATGAGAAATGTTACTCTTTCTATATCAGAGCAAGGATTAGCATCAATAAAGAAATAATTTCACAACAGATTAGAGGAATTATAAAAAAAATTATAAAAAAGTATATAGATTGTCATTTATTTCATTGAATATTGATATGATATATTATTTATTTTAAACTGCTGCCCAGATGTCAGGTTGTGTATTTTTTTTGCTCAGAGCAGTAGCAGGTCTGCACAGCTGTAAACATAATTAGAGAGAATATTGGTCAGCACTGATTGGCTAAAATGCAAGTCTATCAAAAGAACAGAAATAAGGAGTAAGTCAGCAGAGGCTTATATACAAGGTAATTACAGAGCTAAGAGGTGTATTAATATAACAGCGTTGGTTATGCAAAACTGGGTAATTGGTAATAATGGGATTATCTATTTATTTAAACAATAAAATTCTAGAGTAGACTGTTCCTTTATTGTTTTAATTTTTGGGGGGCTTCATAAGCATTTCTGCCACTTCTGGTAATTAAAGGACATGAAACCCAATTTTTTTCTTTCATGATTAAGAAAGATCATGCAATTTTAAACAACTTTCTATTTACTTCTATTATCTAATTTGCTTCATTCTCTTGATATCCATTGCTGAAAAGCATATCTAGATAGGCTCAGTAGATGCTGATTGGTGGCTGCACATAGATGCCTCATGTGATTGGCTTACCCATGTGCATTGCTATTTCTTCAACAAAGGATCTCTTAAAAATGAAGTAAATTAGATAATAGAAGTAAATTGGAATGTTGTTTAAAATTGTATTCTCTATCTGAATCATGAAAGAAAAATTTGTGGTTTAGTGTCCCTTTAAGGTAATAATGCTAAAAACTATGGAGACATTTGTATTAATCATAATTCAAAGACATTATTCTAATATAGGGTAGCTTTATAATAGGTAACATCACCACCAGCAAATTTTTCCAGGTTGCAAATTTGTCCACAAAGTTTTGTTTTTATGCAACATTTCAGTAGTCCTGACACTTTGTAAGAATATTATCCTTACACTTGAACTGGAGACTGAGGTTTAAATAAGCAGTTTATCTACCAACCGAGCCTTATTTTTTTGGAGGTTACCTCTGTGGGAAGCAAAGACTATGATTGCTGGCTGAGCTTACAGAATATAGAATAATACTCAGAAATAAGTATCTGACTCATTATCTAGCAACATATAGAGAGAGATATTTCTTAGTAGTATTAAACAAAAATATCCAAACTCCAAGGATTTCAGTGAATAAATGGTCAAAATATATTTAATGTTTCTGGGATATAACATTTAGTCACTGGAATCCCATGAGTGCATATATATATATATATATATATAAATATATATATTTAATACTGTTCAATGGTATTTTATCCTAAATGCAGCTGGTTAAAGATTTACTTTTTAAACTTTTTTTTCTACTGTCTCTCTCTCTTTATTTATATCTATATCTATCTATTGACAGACGGATAAAAAATATATCTGATGCTTTCCAACATTTCCATAGCAAAATGCAAGATAAGGAAAGATAGAAAGCAAGATAAATAGACAGACAAATGAATATGTCAATTATTATTTTATTTATATATACATACATACACATTCATAAATTTTCTCTTGATCAGATATATATATATATATAAAATCAAATCTGCAGGAGTGCACTCTCACTTCCAACAGCCAGTGTGCATTCAAATAAATCCACAATACAAAGAACAGGTTTACACTCCCTGGTCTTAAATAAGTGGTGCCTTTACTGTGACGTTTCGGGAAACGTATCCCCCTTGTCACAGTATATACACCTACACAGGCACACACATACTTTTTCATTAGATAATATGCCTTTACTATTAGGGACATACTAGAAAGACAAATAGGTTATATATATATATATATATATATATATATATATATATATACAGTACATACGTACATACATCAACATACATAATTTTTCACTTGTTTAGACAAATAGGTCATATATATATATATATATATATATATATATATATATATATATATATATATGTACACACACATACTTTTTCATTAGATAATGTGCCTTTACTATTAGGGACATACAAAGATAAAAATACAAATAATATATATATATATATATATATATATATATTATATGCTGTAGTAACAAGGTCTGTAATGTGCTGGTTCCACAAACATACACACACATACATGCATAAATACACACACAGTCACATACATACATACATAAATAAACACCAATGGGTAAAACAGAAACACTAACCCCTGTAGTCAGAGACACTAGTGAAGCATCATGTCACACTCACATGATATCAGTGCAGGCAGTGGCAGGTCAATTTTTTTTTATTAAAAATTAAATTGCGACCTCTGCACCCCCTGTAGTTTCGTCCCTGAAAATATGAATATTCTTCACATAACAGAATATGTTCTATTTATTCATAAATATAAATATATATATATATATATATATATATATATATATAAACATACATACAAACAGACACACATACTTGTTCACTTGATAATATGCATTTACTAATAAGGAAATACAACTACCTACACATATCTACATTCCATACCCTAGAGAATAATTGTAAAGCTTCAGGTAATTTCTAAATATATACATTTATATCTGAAGTAAAACTTTTAGCCAACAGAAAAAGAAACATCCTTCAGTTAAAAATGCAAAGGCTAGGAGCACTAAATAAAAAAAAGATACAACTTAAAAGATACATTTAAATATTTGAGAAAATCAGTGAAAGTGTCGCCAGGCAAAGCAAAGGGAATCACTGGGTTAACTGCTTCCACACAGTATATTTTTAGTCTTCAAAGGATCCTCCAGTTTATATACTGAAGATGAAAAGCAGAATCCAGACAGACTAAAGAGTGCATGTGAAATGCTGCACACTTTCTTTGAAGAGCATCAGGGAACAGCTGCTGGATTCCGAAGGGACATTGTTTCTCTCTCTCTCACACACACTGTTGCTTTCGCTTTTTTACACTGAACAATTTGCTTTCTGTTGCTGTAATTCTACTTGTAAATGTTAGCTGGGAAGAGTTTGCAACAAAGTCTGTTTTTTTTCTTCTGAACAGTAAAGTAGATTACATGGGTAATCCGGTTTATGCAATCATTTCAGTATTTAGTTCTTGTACTTCTGTAACAAGAACTGAACAGAGAGGAATAAAATGGAACTCAATATTTTGTATTTTTCTATTATAAACAAGAATTAATTTTTTTTTGTAAACTCATAAAATAGTTTTTTGTGAACTAAGTTAAAGGGACATTCCAGGCAAAACTGAAAGGCATGCAGTATACTTGTACTAGCAAAAATGCTTCTAGTAAATGCTATCACTGTTTTCAATAATAGCTTGTATTGTGCATGTGCAAGTTAAGCATATAGAAATATGCTACATGAACCAGCAGAGTGGAGATGATCAGAGAGCACTTAGTGCCAAGATTGGTGATTACTACATTATACCAGTCATTGCCAGCTCTCTGAACAGACATAGGGGCCGATTTATGAAAGTGCGAGTTGACATGATACGATGTAGCGTATCATGTCCGCCGCACATCGATAAATGCCGACAGCATATGCTGTCAGCATTTATCATTGCACAAGCAGTTCTTGTGAAATAGGGGCATCAAGCTCCATTCAGAGCTTGATAATTCGGCCCCATAATGTTTAAAATACTAGAGCATAAAGCATATTTAGATATGCGTCAGGTGCCCATGCACAGTAAAAACACTCACTGAAAAAAAAAGATGGCTTTAACTAGAAACATCTTTGATACTTCAAGTATACCCTAAAAATGCTTCTCCTTAGAACTGAAAAACACTACTGTGAATTTTATTTTAGCCTGGAATCTCATGTTTATAGGAACATAACAATACATTTGAAATGCAGAGTATCACATTTCAAACTTGGGTTTTTCTAACATGCTTGTGTTTTTAAAGATGTCCTTTTGTATGTTGTCACTGACATGTTATATATATATATAATCATACATACACCCTTCTGGAAGTATGGTGGTAAATTGCCAGTAAGCACATTATCTTTCTCTGCATGATCTCGAGTGCCAACGATAACTTGTAGCCATCAATACTTCAAATGTGTGTAGGAGTAGAATGTATTATGCAGCATATTGCCATATCACAGCAGCTTATGTGCATGATGAAATGTATTAGAAAACCAGTAATAGATTTTTAAAATAATGTTTTTTGCAAGCATATGTTTATTAAATAAAAATGTTTCAAACCGTGTTGGCTATGCAAAACTGGGGAATGGGTAATAAAGGGATTATCTATCTTTTTAAACAATAACAATTCTGGAATTTGATGATAAAAGTAAATTGTTCTTTAAAATGACATACCCTATCTGAATCATGAAAGTTTACTTTTGACAAGACTTTCCCTTTAAACAGAAACTATAATTAGATAGATTTTTTTCATCAAACAGCATTTCATTGAAAAAAACAAAAAAACTATTTAAATAAAAAAATCAGATAAAAAAAAAAAAAAATCAGATTTAGATAAAAAAAATCATTAATTGTTAGCCACTCTGATTTCAAATCAAATCTGAAATGCACTTCTACGTATTTCAAAATTAGCTTTTATTTCCCTTTAAGTTTTGAAAAACAAAAAGTAAAAGGGTAAAAAAAAAATGATTAATGTTATTAACATAGAACATTCACCTCTTTATTTTTGAAGAATAAACATAGGTAGGCTCATTGGACTTTCAGGAGCGTGCACATGTTTTTACCTCTTTATGGCAGTAGTATTTGCAACAATGTTTGTATTAATGTTTTACATTGTTTCAAACTCTAGTGCTGTAGAGTGCAGTGTTGCTATGAACCTAGATAAGTTTACTCTCCAGCAAAGGATACCAAGAAAATGAAGCCAATCTGATAATAGAGTTAAGCTGGAAAGTTTATTACAATTGCACTTTAGGAAGTTTAATTTTGAGTTTATTGTTCCTGTGATGGGACATTCAAACAAACAAACATCAAGAAATAGAATGCTTTAAAATGTTACACAGCATTTTAATTTTAAGCAAATTTTAGTGTAGACAAGTAGCCCTCAGTTTACGCCGGGGTTAGGTTCCAGAAGGAATGGTTGTAAATCGAAACAGTTGTAAATTGAAACCCAGTTTATAATGTAAGTCAATGGGAAGTGGGGGAGTTAGGTTCCAGGCCCCTCTCAAAATTGTCATAAGTAACAACTAATACATTATTTTAAAAGCTTTGAAATGAAGACTTTAAATTCTAGGCAGCATTATAAACCTAATACAATAATCACACAACACAGAATATATAATTAAACTAAGTTAAATGAACAAAAACATTTGCTAAACAGCATTATAAATCTAATAAAATAATCACACAACACAGACTTCACTTGCATTTTCCTGCAAACATTTCTTTCTATGCATTCCAATCTGGACTGAGTTATAGACAGGAAGATCGTGTTCCTTTGAAATCTGCTCGATAGCTCAGGTCTGGTTAAACTGATTAATTTCAGTTTGCTTGGCTTTGCTGCAACACAAGCGGACAGCTCCACCTACTGGCTATTTTAATAAATGCACTGCTTCTCAATGCTTTTCGATAGCAGTCACATGACTGGAAAAAAAGGTTGTTATTCTGAAACGGTGTAAATTAAACCGTTGTAAAATGAGGGCCACCTGTATACAGCATATGTATGTATCACTTGCTATATTCAAATCTGGAATGTCCTGGGTGTGTGACCTTGAATATGAGTTTAACCCTTTACCAGGGTTAGATGAAAACTGTGAGAAAATTGTCTAACAAACAGAATTTTTTTTTTTGTTTTTGTTTTTTAACTAACACATCCATTTGATTTAATTTACTATGGCGTATTAAAATGTGTTATGAATAAACAATACAGTTTTCTCCCCAAGACCTTTTAGCGGGTGCACCACCCGGCTGATTTTACTGATCACCCGGCTGGCAACATTTTCTGTGGAGAACAATGATATAGTATACATGACATATAAATAAATACACATATAGGTTAATGATTAATTATTTAATTAGTAGGTCTTTGGCTCTGGCAATTATTAATGTCCTCTCTAAGTTTAACCGTGTGCCTCTAATTATGCTTCCTAGAGATACCACTACTCAAAAACACATTACATTTCTAATTGTTTGGTGTATGGTAGCCTGAAAGCTTCAAGGATTTTTCCCACAGTTTTTTTGCAGCTGTTGTCTGATGTACTACAACAAGATGGAAGGGTAAAGAGCAATTTCACTTATAAATGTGAGTAAATATGCACTTATGTGAGTGTATATTTTGGCTTTTTTGTATATATGCATGTTTGTGTGTATTTATTTGTGCATGTGTGTGTGCATGTATATACTGTATGTATGTGTGTATGTATATGTGTGTATGTTTGTATGTATGTGTATCTGTATGTGTGTGTGTGCATATGCATATATGTGTGTGTATGTGTGTCAATCTGCATATGCCTGTGCATATGTGAGTGTGAGTATGTGTATCCATCTGCATATGTCTGTGCATATGTGTTTGTGAGTATGTGTGTGAGTATGTGTGTGCCTCTGCATATGTGTGTGTGTCCATCTGCATAAATGTGCAGGTTTGTATATGTGTGTGTGCCTCTGCATATGAGTATGTGTGCATAAATGTGCAGGTGTGTATATGTGTGTGTGCCTCTGCATATGTGTGTGTGAGTATGTGTGCATAAATGTGCAGGTGTGTATGTGTGTGTGTGCCTCTGCATATGAGTATGTGTGCATAAATGTGCAGGTGTGTATATGTGTGTGTGCCTCTGCATATGTGTGTATGAGTAAGTGTGCATAAATATGCAGGTGTGTATATGTGTGTGTGCCTCTGCATATTTGTGTGTGTGAGTATGTGTGCATAAATGTGCAGGTGTGTATATGTGTGTGTGCCTCTGCATATGTGTGTTTGAGTAAGTGTGCATAAATGTGAAGGTGTGTTTATGTGTGTGTGCCTCTGCATATGTGTGTGTGAGTATGTGTGCATAAATGTGCAGGTGTGTATATATGTGTGCCTCTGCATATGTGTGTGTGAGTATGTGTGCATAAATGTGCAGGTGTATATGTGTGTGTGCCTCTGAATATGTGTGTGTGAGTATGTGTGCATAAATGTGCAGTTGTGAATATGTGTGTGTGCCTCTCCATATGTGTGTGAGTATGTGTGCATAAATGTGCAGGTGTGTATATGTGTGTTTGCCTCTGCATATGTGTGTGTGAGTATGTGTGCATAAATGCGTAGGTGTGTATATGTGTGTGCCTCTGCATATGTGTGTGCATATGTGTGTGTGAGTATGTTTGCATAAATGTGCAGGTATGTGTATGTACCTTGCCCTCTACATATGTGTGTGAGTATGTGTGCATAAATGCGCAGGTGTGTATGTGTGTGTGTGCCTCTGCATATGTGTGTCTGAGTATGTGTGCATAAATGCGTAGGTGTGTATATGTGTGTGACTGCATATGTGTGTGTGAGCATGTTTGCATAAATGTGCAGGTATGTATATGTGTATGTACCTCGCCCTCTACATATGTGTCTGAGTATAAGTGCATAAATGCGTAGTTGTGTATATGTGTGTGACTGCATATGAGTGTGTGAGTATGTTTGCATAAATGTGCAGGTATGTATATGTGTATGTGCCTCTACATATGTGTATGAGTATGTGTGCATAAATGCGTAAGTGTGTATATGCGTGTGCCTCTGCATATGTGTGTGTGTGTATGTGTGTGTTAGTATGTGTGCATAAATGTGCAGGTGTGTATATGTGTGTGTGCCTCTGCATGTGTGTGTGAGTATGTGTGCATACATGTGCAAGGGTGTAAATGTGTGTGCATCTGCATATGTTTACATATGTGTGTGTGGAGTATGTGTGCATAAATGTGCAGGTGTGTATATGTGTGGGACTCTGCATACGTGTGTGCATATGTGTGTGTGAGTATGTGTGTATAAATGTACAGATGTGTATATGTGTGTGTGCCTCTGCATATGTGTGTGTGAGTATGTGTGCATAAATGTGCAGGTGTGTATATGTGTGTGTGCCTCTGCATATGTGTGTGCATATGTGTATGTGTGCATGAATGCACAGGTGTGTATATGTGTGTGTGCCTCTGCATATGTGTGCGCACATGTGTATGTGTGCATAAACGCTCAGGTGTGTATATGTGTGTGTGCCTCTGCATATGTGTGTGTAAGTATGTGTGCATGAATGCGCAGGTGTGTATATGTGTGTGACTCTGCATATGTGTGCGCAAATGTGTATGTGTGCACAAACGCGCAGGTGTGTATATGTGTGTGTGTGTGTTTGAATTTGACCAAATATTGTATGTTTGGGTATTTTAATAAACATTGAAAAGTTATTTATTGTTTCTTTCCTACGTTACCTTAAAAGCTACTTGATTTTAAAAAAAAAGGAGAAATTGCGTACACATAAGTTGCTCACATTTCAAAAAGTTCTATTCTTTTTGTCAATTTATTAACACATTATACTTATGTTGATAACGGGAAAAAAAGCTGGAAACCTATAAAAATCTATTTTGTTAAAGACATCAATGTATTTGGCCTCCATCTATAGTTTTGTGCATTTAAGTCTCTTTATGGAGCACAGCATTTTTCCTAATGTAGCAAACTCAGTGTTATTTTTTTCAATTAATTATCTCCAGCTTTAATTCTGTATAGATTATAGATAGATAATAGCTAGCTAGATAGTTAGATGGATATTAGATAGAAAGATAGATAATAGATAGATAGATAGATGGATAGTAGATAGAAAGATAGATAATAGATAGATCTATATAGATAGATAGATAGATAGATAGATAGATAGATAATAGCTAGCTAGATTGTTAGTTAGATAGATAGTAGATAGATAGATAGATGATAGATAGAAAGATAGATAGATAGAAAGATAGATATAGAGATAGATAGACAAATAATAGGTAGATAATAGCTTGCTAGCTAACAAGATAGATAGATAGATAGATAATAGCTAGATAGATAGATATATAGATAGATAGATAATAGATAGATATATAGATAGATAGATAAATAGATAGATAGATAATAGCTAGATAGATAGATAGATAGATAGATAGATAGATAATATATAGATACATAGATAGATATATAGATAGATAGATAGATAGATAGATACATAGATACATAGATAGATCGTTCATGCTCCTTTGGAGTTTTGATTACCTTACTGAGTAAAAATCACTATAAATCTTTTGTTATCCAAACCCTACATACCCAAGCTAAATCTAATAACTTCTTGCGCCAGAGCTATAGTTATAAATGAATTGATCCATTAATACCACACATTATTCCAGTAGACATTTCCAGTGCAGACAATTTTGCCATAACTAAGCCAAAACATAATCTCTTTTTCCCAGAGCCAATGACAATTTTTAATGCCAATATAGAGTCTGAGGCTTCTAACTGTGCTTCACCCCTCAAGGCTGGACAAATGACCCACATCAGTGATGGAACATGCCTAACTGGGTTTTCCCAATGCATTACATTATTCCTTTTGGACATCTACATGATGTGGATATACCGGATCCTGATGGGTTAGATACCTGTCAGCCCTCTGAATATCTCCCCACAAGATATAAAACTTCCTCCTAATAATTGTGACCTATATGTAGAATGATAATCTATTCTGGTCCTGTTACCATGGAGATTGAGAGACGAGAACATGTGGACTCCATTGAAAGCAATTTCTCCTGCTGTTCCACAATGACAGAAAAGACACTATTCAATCGAAGGAGTGTGTTCTCTTTAGGTGGGAATGTTTGGAGAGATTTAATCATGGCTGCTTCAAGCGAACAGAAGGGGATACTCACGTGGGTGGTAGATATGATGCATAACTTGGGAAGAGAGAGCAAGTCTGACCTTAGACAACATTTCTCACTGTGTGTAAGACTGTATCTTCTTACACAATATAAAATCACTTGTGCAAGTCACACAATGGATCTGGTGAAATCAAAGGGAAAAAAACTGCATTTATTTGCTACATTGAATCATACACATTATTAAAGGTCATTTCACATATATGTGTGGTTTCCAAAGTAGCTAAATATTTGAGGATATATCAGCTGCATATTGTCTTTCTTCTAGATTGGCAGGCTGAGTACAAGATGTGTAATGAAAGCCTGGGGCTTTCATCAGTGTTTGACATCTGCCCATAGGCTAATATTGCTGGTATTCTGTGGGATTATCTGTATGAAGCATACCTATTGGGGTACTCAGTTTGTATGTTAACGTAACATATAATTTCCCAATAGAATGTCTAATTAAGAAATAATAACTTTCATTATTTATTTCACCTGATTTTACTGTAAAACAATAACTATGAAAACTCTACTTCTTCTTCCTCCATTATGTATTGTGAAACTGAGCCTGCAAAGCTCTACATAGGATACATTAGTTAAACTCATTTGCATCTGCCTGTGACCTACTACAGCAAAGGAGACAAAGAACATGGAATCCACAAGGCTTTTCAAATGGTGTATCCCTGAACTGCTCTTGATTTCCATAACCATTTAAAATGAGACTGTTAGACTAATGTACAGTGCTCAATTGCTAATATAGTGTATATCATTTTAATGTTGCATAAAGCATTAAACTCTGTTGTGCTGTGGTATAGGAATGCGGTTTATTGGATTGAGTAGTTGAAATTTCCTGCACATATAATAATTATCAATTCACTTCTTAATGGATTCTGCGTGGAATTTTATTATACTTTAAAAATACTTAAAGGGACATGAAAACCAATTTTTTTTTCTCTTTCATTATTTAGAAAGAGCATGCAATTTTAAACAACTTTCTAATTTACTTCTGTTATCTATTTTGCATCATTCTCTTGATATCCTTTGCTGAAAAGCATATATAGGCTCAGTAGCTGTTGATTGGTAGCTGCCCATTGATGTCTCATGTGATTGGCTCATCAATGTGCATTGCTATTTCTTCAGAAAAGGATATCTGAAGAATGAAGCAAATTAGATATTAGAAGTAAATTGGAATGTTGTTGTTTAAAATTGTATTCTCTATCTGAATCGTGAAAGAAAACTTTTAGGTTTAGTGTCCCTTTAATTGTATTTTTTGGTCAGTGCTTTTCATAATTAACCTATTACTCTCAATCTACATTTAACTATTTAAGAAAAGTTGCATTTTTCCTGCATATCTTTTCCAGACATACTCCTTTGATGTGGCATGAACAATATGAACACTGGCTTTGTACTCATTACCTATTTGTGGATGGATGGAGAGAGAGAGAGAGAGAGAGAGAGAGAGAGGGAGAGTGGGGGGGGGGAGAGGAGGATAGATAGATACAGTAGATAGATAGATCATAGATAGATAGATGATAGATAGATAGATAGATAGATAATTGATATATAGATAGATAGATAGATAGATAGATAGATAGATAAATAGATAGATAGATAGAAAGATAGATAGATAGATAGATAGATAGATGGCAGAGATATAGAAAGATAGAAAGATAATTGGTAGAGAGATAGACAGACAGATGATAGACAGATAGATAGATTATAGAGAGATAGAAAGATAGATAATTGATAGACAGAAAGACAGACAGAAAGACAAACAGACAGAGAGACAGACAGATGATAGATAGATAGATAGATAGATGATAGATAGGTAGATAGGTAGATATATAGATAGATAGATAGATAGAGCTAGATAGATTATAGATGATAGATGATAGATGATAGATAGATAGATAGATAGATAGATAATTGATAGATAGATAGATAGATAGATAGACAGATAGATAGATAGATAGATAGATAGATAGATAGATGATAGAGAGATAGAAAGATAGATAATTGATAGACAGAAAGACAGACAGAGAGACAGACAGATGATAGATAGATAGATAGATAGATAGATAGATAGATAGATGATAGATAGGTAGATAGGTAGATATATAGATAGATAGATAGATAGAGCTAGATAGATTATAGATGATAGATGATAGATGATAGATAGATAGATAGATAATTGATAGATAGATAGACAGATAGATAGATAGATAGATAGATAGATGATAGAGAGATAGAAAGATAGATAATTGATAGACAGAAAGACAGACAGAGAGACAGACAGATGATAGATAGATAGATAGATAGATAGATAGATAGATAGATAGATAGATTATAAATGATAGATAAATAGATAGATAGATAGATAGATAATTAATAGATAGATAGATAGATAGATGATTGAAAGATGATAGATTGCTAGTAGTTTCTTCATATTTCACAACTATTTCACTGATCAGATTATACGTATAAAGACAAATGAAATATGAGTTGGCCGTGTAAAGACCATTCACCTAATTTTCTTTTAGGATTCAGCCAGAGCAAACCATTTAAAAAAAAGTTTCCTATTTACTTCTGTTATCAAATTTGCTTCGGTCCAATGACCTTCTGTGTTGAAGAGATACCTAGGTAGGCACGTGGATCACTGCATGGCAGGAAATAGTGCTACCATCTAGTGCTCTTGCAAACGGATAGCATTCTTGCAAAACTGCTGCCATATAGTGCTCTAGAATTGGGCCGGCTCCTAAACATACGTCCCTGTTTTTCAACAAAAGACACCAAGAGAACAAATAAAGATTGATAATAAAAGTAAATTAGAAAGCTGTTTAAAATTGTATGCTCTATCTGAATCATGAAAGAAAAAAATTGTGTTTCATATCCCTTGAATTAGACTACAGTAATCTTTGTTCAGGGCAACATAAAAGGTAGGGGATGCAAAAAACAAAACAAATTACTGAATCTGAATGCATCAATGTCACATGCATCTATACATAGGTGCAATGATTTCTCTCTATTTATGAACCTGTCAAATCTCTGCTATGTCTAAAGAGCAGACAATCAACCTTGATTTATAATACTAATTCTGTCTTAAGCCATGCTATAATAATATAATAAATTTAACTTACATTTACACTCATACACTTCATTCATTCATCCATTCATTCAATTATGGGCTTTCTGTAAGGTAAATTAGTTAGCTTGTATTTCGTTTCTGGAAAATAAGTGAGCTGTAGTGAGTTGTGAAATGTAGATTTATTTGCACCATACTAAGCTCAATCAGTAAAGAGACAGGACAGCTTTTTTTTTATACAATGAGGCCTATTTATCATAGGTCTTGTGGACCTGATCCGACAGTGCGGATCAGGTTCGCAAGACCTCACTGAATGCGGAGAGCAATACGCTCTCCGTATTCAGCATTGCACCAGAAGCTCACAAGAGCTGCTGGTGCAACGCCGCCCCCTGCAGACTCGCGGCCAATCATCCACCAGCAGGGAGGTATCAATCAACTCGATCGTACTCGATCGGGTTGAATTCAGGCGATTCCTGTCTGCCTGCTCACACACATACAAATCCTGTGTCAGTTAACCTAGAGTTTAGAGAGGTGGAATCTCTCAGATATCTTGGAATTTATCTCCATAGAAACCCTTCAAAATGGTATGCACTAAATTTCTACCCTTTATTACAGAAAATCTATTCTGACTTAAAACTTTGGGCAGTATTTCCGCTCTCGATGTCCGCTAGAACAAACCTTATCAAGACAATTATTTTCCCCCGGCTCCTTTTTCCATTACAGAACCTACCTTTAATTTTAAATAAAACAGACATACAGAAACTGAATTCTAGCTTTTCCAAATTTATTTGGCATAATAAGAAACCGCGTATTGCATTAGAAAAGTTAATGCAACCACGTGAAGTCGCTGGTCTAGCCCTACCCAATATAAGATTTCATAACCTCGCAGCTCTTAGCAAAATTGCGCTGGACTGGCTTACAGAAACAAGCTGGTTTTCAACTCTAGAAATGGAGAATGCTCTAGTGGCTCCTTTTTCACTTAAAGCCTTATTGCACACTCAATCTAAAGAAATCCCTAACAATATAAAGAGTTTTATATCCTTGCAAAATATAATTCTCGCCTGGCAAAAACTTTGCACACTAATAAGCGTAGATTATTCATATTCAGAATATCTACCCTTAATAGGCAATCCTGAATTTCTTCCTGGAAATAATCAGAGGACATTTAGAGAGTGGTATAATAAAGGTCTTAAATTAGTGGGCCAATTCTTTACAGAGGAGTGTCAAATCATATCCTTTGATGATCTAAAATCCCAGTTCGACCTATCAAGTAATAGCTTATACGCTTATTGGCAAGTGCATCATTTTATAACATCTAGGGGATGGAATGGCAGTGGGATGGCTGCATGGTCGGAGATAAGGTCCATTATGGTTATTGCATGGGTCAAAGCTCCCTCAATCTCACTATTATATAGCATTATGCTTGCTAAACAAAGTGATTCCCTAATGGAAAAACTGAGTGTAAAATGGAGATATCTGATTCCAGATATAGATCATGACATATTAAGAGACAGCTTTAAAACATTAAATAAATGTTGTATTCCAATAAGCTGGAAAGAAAGCCATATTAAACTCATCAATAATTTTTATTGTACTCCAGCTAAAATTGCTAAAATGTATACTGGTCAGGATTCCTCTTGTCCAAAATGTACTCTGAGGAATGCAGACATACTGCACATGTTCTGGCAGTGTCCCAGAGTTGGACAATTCTGGAAGAAGGTCGTTTTTTGGATCAATAGACATTATCAAACCAATATTCATCTCAATATGGAAGAAACATTGTTTCTTTCTGTTTGCTCCAGTTTAGGAGCAGTTTCACAAAAATAAGACTCTAAATACAATTATATTATTGGTTAGACAATTAATATTAAAAAATTGGAAGACCAAAAAAATGCCGGGCTTCTCAGTGTTTATCAAATCGATTCAGATGCAGATAATTTTTGAGTCTTTCCACCTTAGAGAGGCAAATGAACGAGAAATTAAAACGTTTTTAGTGGGTTGGTTACCCATAATCAAGACATATTCGGAAGAATTACAAAAGACAATATTGTACCCATTCTTAAGTTCTGAATGTTTCTATGAGCTGGTATTATTAGGTGATTTCCCGTCTGAGTGGATCACGAGTTATAGGTAGACTTATTATAATGATTACGAGAAACATGATAAGGATTGGGTTTTGTTTGAGTGGGGTAGGGGGGAGAGCAGGAGTGGGAGTGCCCAGAGAGCCAATGGATATATATATATGTATATATTTATTTAATTTTTTTTTTTTCTCTCTTCTCTTCTTTTCTTTTCTTTTTCTTTTATTCTATGTATATAAAAAAGCTGCCAAAACCAAAAAGATGATATAATCTTTGGCACAATATTTTCTTGGCAAAATGATAAAATCGATGAGTGATGTTCATACTTTATGTCATTTTTCGCATGTTGCATATTATCTTTTTTTAATTCTGTCTTGTGATGTCAAAGACATATTATGTGTTCACCCTGTGTGGTGTCTTTATTTTGTAACATGGTCAAACTGTATGAATCCTTTTTGGCAGCGACAAATAAATAAATATTTAAAAAAAAAAAAAAAAAAAAAAAGTAAATTAGAAAGTTGTTTAAAATTGTATGCTCTATCTGAATCATGAAAGAAAAAAATTGTGTTTCATATCCCTTGAATTAGACTACAGTAATCTTTGTTCAGGGCAACATAAAAGGTAGGGGATGCAAAAAAAACCAACAAATTACTGAATCTGAATGCATCAATGTCACATGCATCTATACATAGGTGCAATGATTTCTCTCTATTTATGAACCTTTCAAATCTCTGCTATGTCTAAAGAGCAGACAATCAACCTTGATTTATAATACTAATTCTGTCTTAAGCCATGCTATAATAATATAATAAATTTAACTTACATTTACACTCATACACTTCATTCATTCATCCATTCATTCAATTATGGGCTTTCTGTAAGGTAAATTAGTTAGCTTGTATTTCGTTTCTGGAAAATAAGTGAACTGTAGTGAGTTGTGAAATGTAGATTTATTTGCACCATACTAAGCTCAATCAGTAAAGAGACAGGACAGCTTTTTTTTTATACAATGAGGCCTATTTATCATAGGTCTTGTGGACCTGATCCGACAGTGCGGATCAGGTTCGCAAGACCTCGCTGAATGCGGAGAGCAATACGCTCTCCGTATTCAGCATTGCACCAGCAGCTCACAAGAGCTGCTGGTGCAACGCCGCCCCCTGCAGACTTGCGGCCAATCGTCCGCCAGCAGGGAGGTATCAATCAACCCGATCGTACTCTATCGGGTTGAATTCAGGCGATTCCTATCTGCCTGCTCAGAGCAGGCGGAGAGGGTTATGGAGCAGCAATCTTTAGACCGCTGCTTCATAACTGGTGTTTCTGGCAAATCTGAAGACTCGCTAGAAACACGGGCCCTCATGCTCCATTCGGAGATTGATAAATGGGCCTCATTGCATCTAATAGAAAAAAATATATAATCTCCCACGTTAGAAATGAAAAAGATCGTAGTATCACTTGCAAAAGTACACTTGTAATACAGGATTAACATTTGTAGGGTTGAGAAGAGACCACTAATATCCATGTCAATATTTTTTTTTTGTGATATTTAAATTGTTATTAGGGGCTCCATGTACTAAGCCGTCAATTCATCCGTCATTGTAGACGCGGATAAACTCGCCGTTACTCGCCGCGGGCGAAATGGTGTCCGCTGTCGCTATGTACTAATATTCCCCCAATAAATAGACAAGTCTAGCCCGCCGCGAGCAGTGGCGGATTATTGATAAATTTGACGTCTCGCTCGCCGCGACTAAGCTGATGTACTTTTAACTTTCAGTTGAATTGTCTGGCCAATTATTAACACGTGACATGCAAGGTGTCACGAACATCATAGTAGTCGCGGGAATAGAATTTTGCTCCTATAAAAGTTCAACTTATCTAAACAACTTTATTATTGTTCAAAATTTTTTGAAGAGTGTTAACAGAGCGTTATTTTTGTAATATTTATTTACAATTTGGATATGGCTTCATCTGGATCTGATAATATATAAATATTAATATAAAAATAATTATAAAGATTGACAACTAACAATACAAATTTAAATAGATTACTCTTTAATTACAGTCGACAAATTGGGCGCAATTTATGTACATGGAAATGAGAGACAAATTAGACGCCAGTTATGCTGTAAGTACAATGCTGATATTACTGCCTTTTATATATGTCTAGACTGGCGTCTAGATTGACTTTCCTATTGTTTTGTACCTTGCCCGCCACCTAAAAGGTGGCGAGGCAAAAATAGCGAGGTGGGAGCGGAAATTGTAGCGAGCGGACAAATAGATTTTTTAGTACATTCGTTTTTTGGCGAGTTGGTGGTCAAATGTGTCTAATTACAGTGAAAAATGGAGCGGTAGCGAGGTTTGGCGGATAAGTACGCTCGCAATTTTAAAGATGCGAGTTTTAACATAATTGACGGCTTTGTACATATCAGTTTGCGAGTTTTGACGCGAGATTTGTTGCGGGTAGCTCGCTGACTGCTTAGTACATGGAGCCCTTAAACTTATTAAATGCCAAAGTGGGCTGCAATGTATTGCTACCCTCTCTGTTAGAAAAAGGGTATAACGATTTGAACTTTATTCATCATTGGGGACAACCGTTAGGCAAACTCAAATCAAACAATATAATGCAAAAAAAGCTGTTGGTGAGATATATCTTATATACACATACCTGATAAAAGTTTAACATGACATAAAATGCTACTTTACTGACAAAAATAAACGAGGAACAAGACTTGGGAATTATTATTTCAAGCAAATGTATTAAACACTTCAGTTTGCAGAGCGTTTTATGGGATGAGAAATTAGTAACTGTGCACAGTTCTGGAGATGATGTGCCCAGAAGGATATAAATTAACTATAGTGTTCAAAAGAAGGCTTCTAAAGTGGTACAAGGTGTAAAATAAATCTATACAAAAATGGTGACTGATTCAAAGAATAAGCTTTTAACAGAGTTACTAAAGACAAGAACTGTACGTGAATTCATTAATGTCTGAAATGTACATAAGGCTATCCTGAGAATTAATTACTCCTACACTTAAACAGAAATATGGGCAGACTTGATGAGCAATTTGATTATTTTCTGATGTTTCTCTACATGTTTTCTTAAACTGCAGCATGCCCAAAATAATTTATACGTTCTTTTTCATCAACAATAATATGCTAGCTTATTTAATAAATGTCAAGATTTTCATTTTTTTCTTTTGCTATAGCCAATAAAAAAATGTGCACAAATAGATGTAATATTGATTTAAAGCTCAATAGCTTTCCACAGTGATGCAACTTTATTACATTTCTCTATTTACTATAAATCTTCTCCAACTGTAGAAAATGTTGACTTCACGTCTAGTAGTAGAAAATTATAAACCCATACTCAGAAGTCGAAAATAATAACTTCATACCCAGTAATAGAAAAGGATAACCCCATACACAATAGTAGATAATAATTACCTCATACCCAGTAGTAGAACATTATGACTCGATAGCCATCATAGAAAATTATATCCCCACATCCACTAGTAGAAAATGATAAAAGCCCCATACCTAGTAGTAGAAATGTAACCCCACATCCATTAGAAGAAAATGATAACCTCACAACTAGTAGAATAAAATGATAACCTTACACCTATTGGTAGAAAACGATAACCTCACACCCAGTAGTAGAAAATGAAAACCACACACCTACTAGTAGAAGATGATAACCTCACAACAAGTAGTAGAAAATGATGACCTCACAACAAGTAGTAGAAAATGATAACCACAAACCTAGTAGTAGAAAATTAGCCCAATCCATTAGAAGAAAATGATAACCTGACACCTAGTAGTAGAAAATGATAATCTCAAATTCATTAGAAGAAAATGATAACCTCACACCCAGTAGTAGAAAATGATAACCTCACACCTAGTAGTAGAAAATTATAATCTCACATTCATTAGAAGAAAATGATAAACTCACACCCAGTAGTAGAAAATGATAACCTCACACACAGTAGTAGAAAATGATAACCTCACAAGAAGTAGTAGAAAATGATAACCTCACACCTAGTAGTAGAAAATGAAAGTCACACACCTAATAGTAGAAAATTAACCCCACATCCATTAGAAGAAAATGATAACCTCACACCTAGTAGTAGAAAATGATAACCTCACATTCATTAGAAGAAAATGATAACCTCACACCCAGTAGTAGAAAATGATAACCTCACATTCATTAGAAGAAAATGATAACCTCACGCCCAGTAGTAGAAAATGAAAGCCACACACCTAGTAATAGAAAATTAACCCACATCCATTAGAGGAAAATGATAACCTCAAACCCAGTAGTAGAAAATGATAACCTCACACCCAGTAGTATAAAATAACTACCTCACACCCAGTAGTAGAAAATGATAACCACACACCTAGTAGTAGAAAATAATAACCTCACACCCAGTAGTAGAAAATGATAAACTCACAAGTAGTAGAAAATAAAACCTTATAACAAGTAGTAGAAAATGATAACCTCAAATTCATTAGAAGAAATTGATAACTTCACACCCAGTAGTAGAAAATAATAACCTCACACCCAGATGTAGAAAATAATAACCTCACACCCAGAAGTAGAAAATGAAAACCACACACCTAGTAGTAGAAAATGAAAACCACAGACCTAGTAGTAGAAAATGATAACCTCACACCCAGTAATAGAAAATGATAACCTCACACCCATTGGAAGAAAATAATAACCTCACACCCAGTAGTAGAAAATGATAACCTCACACCCAGTAGTAGAAAATGATAACCTCACGCCCAGTAGTAGAAAATGATAATCTCACACCCAGTAGTAGAAAATGAAAGCCACACACCTAGTAGTAAAAAATTAACCCACATCCATTAGAAGAAAATGATAACCTCACACCCAGTAGTAGAAAATGATAACCTCACACCCAGTAGTAGAAAATAACTACCTCACACCCATTAGTAGAAAATGATAACCACACACCTAGTAGTAGAAAATAATAACCTCACACCCAGTAGTAGAAAATGATAAACTCACAAGTAGTAGAAAATAAAACCTTATACCCAGCAGTAGAAAATCATAACCTCAAATTCATTAGAAGATATTAAAAACTTCACACCCAGTAGTAGAAAATGATAACCTCACACCCAGATGTAGAAATTTATAACCTCACACCCAGTAGTAGAAAATGATAACTACACACCTAGTAGTAGAAAATAATAACCTCACATCCAGTAGTAGAAAATGATAACCTCACACCCAGTAGTAGAAAATGAAAACCACACACCTAGTAGTAGAAAATGATAACCTCACACCCATTAGAAGAAAATAATAACCTCACGCCCAGTAGTAGAAAATGAGAACTTCACACCCAGTAGTAGAAAATGATAACCTTACACCCAGTAGTAGAAAATGAGAACCTTACACCCAGTAGAAGAAAATGATAACCTTACACCCAGTTATAGAAAATGATAACCTCACACCCAGTAGAAGAAAATAACAACCTCACACCCAGTAGTAGAACATGAAAACCACACACCTAGTAGTAGAAAATAATAACCTCACACCCAGTAGTAGAAAATGAAAACCACACACCTAGTAGTAGAAAATAATAACCTCACACCCAGTAGTAGAAAATGAAAACCACACACCTAGTAGTAGAAAATGATAACCTCACACCCAGTAGTAGAAAATGAAAACCACACACCTAGTAGTAGAAAATGATAACCTCACACCCAGAAGTAGAAAATGATAACCTCACACCTAGTAGTAGAAAATGATAACCTCACACCCAGTAGTAGAAAATGATAACCTTACACCCAGTAGTAGAAAATGAAAACCACACACCTAGTAGTAGAAAATGATAACCTCACACCCAGTAGTAGAAAATGATAACCTTACACACAGTAGAAGAAAAAGATAACCTTACACCCAGTAGTAGAAAATGATAACCTCACACCCAGTAGAAGAAAATAATAACCTCACACCCAGTAGTAGAAAATGAAAACCACACACCTAGTAGTAGAAAATGATAACCTCACACCCAGTAGTAGAAAATGATAACCTTACACCCAGTAAAAGAAAATAATAACCTCACACCCAGTAGTAGAAAATGAAAACCTCACACCTAGTAGTAGATAATGATAACCTCACACCCAGTAGTAGAAAATGATAACCTCACACCCAGTAGAAGAAAATGATAACCTCACACCCAGTAGTAGAAAATGATAACCTCACACCCAGTAGTAGAAAATGATAACCTTACACCCAGTAGTAGAAAATGAAAACCACACACCTAGAAGTAGAAAATGATAACCTCACACCCAGTAGTAGAAAATGATAACCTTACACCCAGTAGAAGAAAAAGATAACCTTACACCCAGTAGTAGAAAATGATAACCTCACACCCAGTAGAAGAAAATAATAAACTCACACCCAGTAGTAGAAAATGAAAACCACACACCTAGTAGTAGAAAATGATAACCTCACACCCAGTAGTAGAAAATGATAACCTCACACATAGTAGTAGAAAATGATAACCTCACACCTAGTAGTAGAAAATGAAAGTCACACACCTAATAGTAGAAAATTAACCCCACATCCATTAGAAGAAAATGATAACCTCACACCTAGTAGTAGAAAATGATAACCTCACATTCATTAGAAGAAAATGATAACCTCACACCCAGTAGTAGAAAATGATAACCTCACATTCATCAGAAGAAAATGATAACTTCACGCCCAGTAGTAGAAAATAATAACCTCACACCCAGTAG
The DNA here is from genome assembly GCF_027579735.1 of Bombina bombina. Taxonomy (NCBI): domain Eukaryota; kingdom Metazoa; phylum Chordata; class Amphibia; order Anura; family Bombinatoridae; genus Bombina; species Bombina bombina. The sequence goes on from NC_069504.1 coordinate 1,083,703,923, forward strand.
TAGAAAATGAAAGCCACACACCTAGTAATAGAAAATTAACCCACATCCATTAGAGGAAAATGATAACCTCACACCCAGTAGTAGAAAATGATAACCTCACACACAGTAGTAGAAAATAACTACCTCACACCCAGTAGTAGAAAATGATAACCACACACCTAGTAGTAGAAAATAATAACCTCACACCCAGTAGTAGAAAATGATAAACTCACAAGTAGTAGAAAATAAAACCTTATACCCAGTAGTAGAAAATGATAACCTCAAATTCATTAGAAGAAATTGATAACTTCACACCCAGTAGTAGAAAATAATAACCTCACACCCAGATGTAGAAAATAATAACCTCACACCCAGAAGTAGAAAATGAAAACCACACACCTAGTAGTAGAAAATGAAAACCACAGACCTATTTGTAGAAAATGATAACCTCACACCCAGTAATAGAAAATGATAACCTCACACCAATTAGAAGAAAATAATAACCTCACACCCAGTAGTAGAAAATGATAACCTCACACCCAGTAGTAGAAAATGATAACCTCACACCCAGTAGTAGAAAATGATAACCTCACGCCCAGTAGTAGAAAATGATAACCTCACACCCAGTAGTAGAAAATGAAAGCCACACACCTAGTAGTAAAAAATTAACCCACATCCATTAGAAGAAAATGATAACCTCACACGCAGTAGTATAAAATGATAACCTCACACCCAGTAGTAGAAAATAACTACCTCACACCCATTAGTAGAAAATGATAACCACACATCCAGTAGTAGAAAATGATAACCTCACACCCAGTAGTAGAAAATGAAAACCACACACCTAGTAGTAGAAAATGATAACCTCACACCCATTAGAAGAAAATAATAACCTCACACCCAGTAGTAGAAAATGAGAACTTCACACCCAGTAGTAGAAAATGATAACCTTACACCCAGTAGAAGAAAATGAGAACCTTACACCCAGTTGTAGAAAATGATAACCTCACACCCAGTAGTAGAAAATAACTACCTCACACCCATTAGTAGAAAATTATAACCACACACCTAGTAGTAGAAAATAATAACCTCACATCCAGTAGTAGAAAATGATAACCTCACACCCAGTAGTAGAAAATGAAAACCACACACCTAGTAGTAGAAAATGATAACCTCACACCCATTAGAAGAAAATAATAACCTCACACCCAGTAGTAGAAAATGAGAACTTCACACCCAGTAGTAGAAAATTATAACCTTACACCCAGTAGAAGAAAATGATAACCTCACACCCAGTAGAAGAAAATAACAACCTCACACCCAGTAGTAGAAAATGAAGACCACACACCTAGTAGTAGAAAATAATAACCTCACACCCAGTAGTAGAAAATGAAAACCACACACCTAGTAGTAGAAAATAATAACCTCACACCCAGTAGTAGAAAATGAAAATCACACACCTAGTAGTAGAAAATGATAACCTCACACCCAGTAGTAGAAAATGAAAACCACACACCTAGTAGTAGAAAATAATAACCTCACACCTAGAAGTAGAAAATGATAACCTCACACCTAATAGTAGAAAATGATAACCTCACACCCAGTAGTAGAAAATGATAACCTTACACCCAGTAGTAGAAAATGAAAACCACACACCTAGTAGTAGAAAATGATAACCTTACACCCAGTAGAAGAAAAAGATAACCTTACACGCAGTAGTAGAAAATGATAACCTCACACCCAGTAGAAGAAAATAATAACCTCACACCCAGTAGTAGAAAATGAAAACCACACACCTAGTAGTAGAAAATGATAACCTCACACCCAGTAGTAGAAAATGATAACCTTACACCCAGTAGAAGAAAATAATAACCTCACACCCAGTAGTAGAAAATGAAACCACACACCTAGTAGTAGATAATGATAACCTCACACCCAGTAGTAGAAAATGATAACCTCACACCCAGTAGAAGAAAATGATAACCTCACACCCAGTAGTAGAAAATGATAACCTCACACCCAGTAGTAGAAAATGATAATCTCACACCTAGTAGTAGAAAATGATAACCTCACACCCAGTAGTAGAAAATGATAGCCTCACACCTAGTAGTAGAAAATGATAACCTCACACCCAGTAGTTGAAAATTAAAACCACACCCAATCATATAGTATTTAGGAATATCTTGTTCCCATGCTATATAAATGAAAGTCACTATATCTTTGTCTCACTCTACTATTTAGAATTAATGTATGAATTAATAATGATAAAATAAACACAGCAGTAATTGCAACCTACAAAAAATTGAGTGTGAGTTTTAAAATCAGCTCAATGATATGAAAAATTGATGATAAGTCTGTGAGTGCTCCATGAATACTGATGTGACCTTCAGTTACAGGAATGACTTGTTAGGTCGCCAAATGGTATATAAAGATAAGGAGCAGGGTAAGAAGTTAAGAGGACCACGGATGTGCCAGCAAACCTAAAGTTCATGAACAGCTGGAGGCATTTTGCGTCCCAAGGACAGCTCATGAATTAAATAGTGAACTGAATGCAAACTTAATCATAATTTTAATTATTTTGCTATGTTAAAGAATATGGAATATGTTTCTTTTTACTGTCCACCCTATATTGTATCCACAGGTTACTGATTGTTTATTTATGTCTACAAGAACAAAGGTCCTATAAGATCGTCAAGCATGAAATGGTAAATTGCAATGGGATAAGGCAATGCCTTATATTTAGGCATTGCCTGTATTGCTTTGAAATATAAAGACTGAAAGATTGATCAGCTTCTTTTTTTTTCTCTCTAATACTGTTGTATATTTCTAAAAGTAAAAAAATTATATATATATATATATATATATATATATATATACACATACACACACACTGTATATCTATATACACATGTACACTATACACACTATATATATATATATACACACACACACACACACATAATATATATAACATATAAAGTTGTAATCAAAATTATTCAACCCCCATTGCAAATCAGGTTTATTGTCAAAATGCAAATCAAACAAAAGCCATTCAAAATAGCTCAACACAACGAATGCTTTAAGCGGTCCCCAAATTCAGCTGAAAATGCAACTTTTATTGAATTCTGCAGTTTCAAAATTATTCAACCCGCTAAATAGAATCCCTCACAACAGCACAAATATGCAAAACAGGTGTTGTCTAAAGCACACCTGATGTAACTAATCAAGGGCTTCATTAATTGCACCAGGTGTGCTTGAGCGAGAACACGGGAAATACATCAACTGGCTAGGGGTTTGTTGAGTGTCACATTTGACTGCATGTTAGAAATATGGCTAAGTCAAAAGAATGGTCCAAAAAGTTAAGAGAAGAGATCATCACCCTTCACAAACAAGGAACAGGATACAAAAGGATAGCAAAAGCACTGAATGTTCCTAGAGACACCATTGGAAGCATAGTTCGCAAGTTCAAAGTTAAAGGAACAGTGGTTACACTACCTGGATGGGACAGAAAAATGTAGCTATCCACTGCTGAAACCAGATTTCTGAGAAAGGAAGGTGGAGAAAAACCCTCCAGTGACTGCAAAAGATCTGCAGCAAGACTTGGTAGCTACAGGCACTGAGGTTCCAGTTTGCACAGTAAGGTGCGTACTAAACGCAGAAGGTTCCATGCCAAAACTCCATGACATACACCACTACTGACCCAAAAGGACAAAATGCTTAAAATCATATAAATAAGCCACAGAAGTTTTGGGATTCTGTTCTGTGGAGCAATGAAACAAAACTGGAACTTTTTAGCCAGATGGATCAGCGGTATGTCTGGAGGAAGAAAAAAGAACACTCTGCCTACAGTTAAACATAGTGGTGGCTTGGTGATGCTCTGGGGCTGCTTTGCATCCTCTGGAACTGAAAACCTGCAGTGTATGGAAGGCAAGAAGGGATTCATTGAAGTATCAGGAAATCCTAGGAGAAAACGTCAAGCTGCTTGTGAGGAAGTTGAAGCTCGGGTGTCATTGGACCTTCCAACAGGACAATGATCTTAAGCATACTTCAAATTCTACCAAGGCTTGGTTGCAGAAGAAGTTCTGGAAGATTCTACAGTAGCTATCACAGTCATCTGACTTGAACCCCATAGAAAATCGCTAGTGGGATTTGAAGAAGATGGTTGCAGCATACAAACCCAAGAATATTACTAAACTGGAGACCATTGCTCATGAGGAATGGGCTAAGATTCCTCAGAAACACTGCCAGAAGCTGGTGTCTGTCTGCATCTTGTTTGTAGCAGGTAATAACAGCAAAAAGTGCTCTACTAAGTACTAAAGATGCTTGCCATGAAGGGGTTGAATAATTTTGAGACTGCAGAATTCTTAAAAAATGCATTTTCAGTTGAATTTGGGAAAACCACTTGAATCATTAGTTATGTTGAGCTAATTCAATTGTTTTTGTTTGATTTGTTCTTTGCAAACAGCTGAAAATCTGTAATTTTTTACAATAAACCTGATTTGAAATGGGGGTTTAATAATTTTGATTACAACTAAAATAAAATATAATGCAATACTCTTTAAAGATATGAATCATTAACATAGCTAATACTTTCCATCTGTCTGTCTATCTATCTATCTATCTATCTATCTATCTATCTATCTATCTAGCTATCTATCTATCTATCTATCTATCTAACTATATCTACCTATCTATCATGTTTATTTCAATCATCTCTCTTTGGAAGTCTAACCCTACCACATATTTGTCCCTAATTGGCATCAACATAGAAATCAGTTGAGAAACTGCTAAACAATAGAGCATCTGTTAACAAAATGGCAGTGGTAAATTGTGTTTACTCCTAGGACAAGTCCTTCAAATAAGGCAAGTGGTGATTGGAGTTTGGCTATTAAAAATGCATTGCAATAAGAAAAAGTTAATGCATTTGTTTTTTACCATTACCTAGTATGCTAATTTATTGCACTACAGTAGAAAAATATTATAATTACAAGTTGTTTAACATCATTTTAAAAGAGCCACGGTCATCTGTCTATCTATGGCCTCTCTTATTTTTAGTCATGATTCTTTGCATGCTATTCACTAAAACTCAATAATCTTTCATATGTTGTTAGTGGATATGTATTGGAGAGACTGAGACTAAATTAATGTCAGTGTCTTTTTGGGGATGAAAACTTGATTGCTCATCTCTCCATTTTTTCTGTAATTTTCTTTCTTCCTCTGCATTATTACCATCCTTTAGAGCTATGTCTATCTGACTATTTGTCTATCTATCTATCTATCTATCTATCTATTTATCTATCTATCTCTCTATCTATCATCTAACTATCTATATATCTATCATCTATCCATATGTCTGTCTTTCGGTCGGTTGATCTATCTATCTATCTATCTATCTATCTATCGCCTATCTGTCTATCTATCTATCTATCTATTGGTCTGTCTGTCTGTCTGTCTGTCTATCTATCTGTCTGTTTTTCTTTCTATCTTTATCTATCTGTCTGTAAGTATATCATGTTTAATACACACGATCATGGTTGGGCATTATAATATAAACAATTGTGCCCACAGTTCACACGAGGTGTTTTAGTTTCACACGGTGAGTTGAAGTCAGATTGTGTTATCTCATTCTTTTAAAGCTGTAAAATACAATACCCTTGTGATGATGTCCTTAGCATTTAATTAAATTCAGGCACAGACAGCACCGTCGTGTTGGCGTCCCATTGGAGTTGCAATGCATAGCAGGAAACTGGAGCACAAGGATATGCCTGTGAAGTCTCAGAGTGAAAGGACAACACCTAACGCGTTTCTGATAACTAGCGCTTAGTTGTCATTACAGAGAGAGAGAGTTTCATAGTTTCTTTGTTGAATAGCTATTGAAATGGTCTCTTGAAGTTTGCTCATTATATCCCCCAGTGCTGGGAATAAATATACAATTTTCAAGCACCAAAATCAGCATGAACGTATAACACTTTCACTGCTGGAGACAGCTAAATTATTTGAATTCAATGCAAATATAATGTTCCTCGTTTAATTGATAAAATCATGATCTTACAATACAATTGTAAGATAATTTTTAAATGACAGATTAATATGTAATTCCGGTAGAAGCAATTAGAACTTTCTAAAATTTATTCTGACCATTAATGGAAGAATCTCATAGTTTCTGTCAAGCATTTAGGATTGTTTTTTCATGAAAGTACAAATTAACTAATAGGTCAGTAAATAAAATGTATTTGATTTGCGTATTCTTTCACTTGTCTAGAAGAAAGTTGGAATGTGCTTTATGTTTGTTTCTGGCAATAAGGAGATAAAATCTCAACAATGTTTAGGTTACTGGGAATTTAGGGGTTAAATCCCAGTTCTTTGTTGCTTACCAAAATATAGACGTGAATCATTGCACTGGTGCAGTCTGAAAGTTAAGTCACTGATATTTATTCCTGGTTGAATTCCTATTAGGTGTGTTACTAGCAATAAAGTGTATTGAATCTCTATGCATGGTACTCAGGGTTCTTCCATAATATGAAGGGGGTGGGGGGGGGTGCTAAATCACATTGCAGCAATACATAGAACAAAATGTTTTTTTAAGGCCCTCTCCCCCTGTGACTTCCCTAGAAAGTTTATCAAATGAAAATTCAAGTTTTTTTTTATGTAGCAACAGCGATCTATATTATCTACAATTTAATATGCATACATCAAGCTTTTTGATCACGTCTCTAAAAACTAGACATGTGCAGCAGCCAAAAATTGGAATTTTGAACCAATATTCAGAAATATTAGATTTTCTGAATATTTGTCTGCTTCACTATTTGGTAATTGTGTAATTTATAATATTATAAATATGAATATTCTCTGAACATTTTCATTTGTTTTCATTAAAGGGATATGAAACCCCAATTTATTTATTTCATGATTCAGAGAAAGCATGCCATTTTAAGCAACTTTCTAATTTACTCCTATAATCAATTTTCCTTTGTTCTTTTGGTATCTTTATTTGAAAATAACAGGAATGTAGGCTTAGGAGAAAACACATTTTTAATTAATCACCTGGGTACATTTAGCAAGTGCTGAAATTAGAAAGTTACTTTCGTGATTCAGATAGAGCATGAAATTTTAAGCAACTTTCTAATTTACTTCATTCTGGTATCTTTATTTGAAATGCAAGAATGTAAGTTTAGATGCCGGCCCATTTTTGGTGAACAACCTGGGTTGTTCTTGCTGATTGGTGGATAAATTCATCCACCAATAAAAAAGTGCTGTCCAGAGTGCTGAACCGAAAAACTTAGATGCCTTCTTTTTCAAATAAAGATACCAAGAGAATGAAGAAAAATTGATTATAGGAGTAAATTTGAAAGTTGCTTAAAATTGCATGCTCTATCTGAATCACGAAAGAAAAAATTTGGGTTCAGTGTCCCTTTAATATTGCATGCTCTATCTGAATCATGAAAGAAAAAAAATGGGTTTCATAACCCTTTAAACAACTGTAAATGTTCCTTTGTTACAAGTGAAAAGGCTCCCCTGTAGCCTTATACTTACCTCTAGTGCACTGGAGAGCCACAGTGATCCCATGCCTTCTTCAATAGAGCCGGGAGCCAGGCCATGGAGTGATTAGCGTGGCAGATCCCAGATCCTGCGATAAAGGACTTTCTCCTTTAAAAGGACAGTCAATGCTATAATTGTTATTGTATAAAAAGATAGATAACACCTTTACTACCCATTCCCCAGCTTTGCACAACCAACGTTGTTATATTAATACACTTTATAACATTTAAAGCTCTAAATTTCTGTCTGTTTCTAAGCCACTATAGACAGCCTCTTATCACATGCTTTTTTTATTAGCTTTTCACAAGACAGCGCTAGTTCATGTGGCCCATATAGATAGCATTGTGTTCACGCCTGTGGAGTTATTTAAGAGTCAGCACAACACAGCACTAATTGGCTAAAATGCAAGTCAATAGATAATAAATAAAAGGTTATGGGATCGGGGGGGGGCTGTCAGAAGATGCTTAGATACAAAGTAATCACAGAGGTACTAAGTGTATTAATATAACAGTGTTGGTTATGCAAAACTGGGGAATGGGTAATAAAGGGATTATCTATCTTTTAAAACAATAAAAATTCTATTGTAGACTGTCCCTTTAATGCAAGCTCTGGGATCTGCCACAATATTCCTCCCACTAGAGGTAAGTATTTAACCCTTAAAAGCTAAGGGAAAAAAATGAATTCTGATTAATTTGTCATTGTTTTTTCATTTTCTTTAAATTAGTGCATTAGTTGGTATATTCTTTTTGTGAAAATAAAACAAAAATCCATGTTTTGGTTAGGAATTTGCATTCATAGCGAAAAGAATGCATAAGCTTACTAAAAACATTTTATCAAGAAGCAAGAAGGGTAGATTATGTTATTTACCAAAGGGACAGCAAAATGTATCTTTGTCCTGTTAACCAAAATTGCCTGCACTAGTCCTGGTGATACTAGCAATATTAGTAAATACCTATACTATGTATATTGCTGGCAGTAAGGGTGCTAGGTTACCTTTTTGTGTGGGTTTATGACAGAAGAAGTGCTCTGTGGGTTTATTACTAGCAGGAGGAGTTAATAACTAGCTGATCCGTTGTGCGATTTACAAACAGGTAAGGTGTCAGATTTCTTTGAGCTTAGAGCAGCACGGCCTGGTAGCATGCTTCTCTCACATATTACAATTAAATTAGCTATGTAATAAGAGCTATCATTTAAATAGACCCATGGGTCTAAATATAAATATTTTGCTGGTCATTGAATATAAATAAGAAATATAAACTGTTCAGAATATATAGTTTAACAGTTCAATAATGTGTTGTCAGCACTGACTTCAGCGACCCCTATGTAAATTCTTTGTTGTATCAATCCAATGGAAGTCCAGGATTGGCAATTCTTACCCTCCATAGCAATACAGGTTGTCAATCAAGATCTTGTCTTTAATGACTTAGGGACATCTGCTCGCCTTCAAGAGAACACATATGTTCATAACAGCAAATCAAAATGAGCAGCTCCACACAAAAGGCATCTGTAACCCTATGGGTGCTGAGCAGTCTGTAATGAATGTCTTTTTCTGCTTAACCCTAAATAAGAGAGCCCAAAGGGTTATTTATGATTAATGAAACAACAGCTAAAGAAGATAAAAGACATGCTGACAGTAAGGGCTGACTAAGTATATGTTTGCTAATTAAATACCGCCATTTAACATCTATACAGTCTTAAAATTGATATCCGTCAGGAATAACTCATCAAACTAGGCGGATTTGCTTTGCACTTAAAAGAACAGAAGATTCAATTAAATTGTTATGTGCTACATTATACTGTCAGGATATCCTGAGTGTTTTATTAAGTTGGGAATCTTAATTTTGAGGAATTATTTACTCATTCAATGTCACTCCAGATACTTAGCCAATAATAAACAGTGAAAAAACAGTTCTGTTAAAATGTATCAATCTATTAATTTATTTCTCTGTTCTTTATTAAGATTTATAGTATAATTTTATTTTTTTTCTTTCCAAATGATGTTGAACGTTAAATTACTTTTTAGCTATTTGAAAATATTCCATATTTATCTTGAACATAGATATAAACTGTTTCATATATATACTGTATATATATATATATATATATATATATATATATATATATAAATATAAAATGTATATTATAAATATATATATATATATTTACTTATTCATAAACACCTTTCCTAATTAAAAAAATGTGCTTTGTCTTCGTATTTTCATTGAACAGATATAAATGTTAATTTGCTGCAGGTGAAAAAGTTCATCTGTATCATTAAATACTTACCTATAGTGCGCTGGAGAGCCACGCTATTCCTGACCCTTTTTCCCAGAGCCCTGGGGCACACTAATAGGAGGCTTAGCACGTTGAATCCCAGGGCATGCGCTAAAAGACTTTTGCCTTTAATGTAGGACCTGGGACTTAGCTTCCTATTAGCGTGCCCTGGGGCTCTGTGACAAAGGTTTGTTATTAGCGCGGCTCTCCAGCACGCTACAGGTAAGTATTTTAAACCCTTAAGGTTATTTAAGGACATTAATAAATACTGATGAATTTGGACAGTATTTATTGATTTTCTTTAAATTTCAGTATTTATTTGTTCAGCTATTGTATTTTTCTGCAAGCAAAGAACTGATGTCAGGAATAGCTATATTTAGTGAATGGTCAGCATTATCTACTAATGTATATGCTAAGAATAAGCAAATCTAAGCTTTCATCTAAAACTGATCTTCATTTAACACAGGTATTAATATCCTGGTGCTAATTTACCCTTTTTGTTAGTTGAAGCCATTATAGGGGTGCAGAATTTACTTGTGCAAAGCCCATTTGTATGTTTCTTTTCATTTAAGACCATACTGTCACTATTGGCTGAGAAGGAAATGAGAAATCCCACAAGTGCATCGTGATCGGGTCAGCACTACTGGTAGATCCCTATCTACCTTCTGAGCACACCTGATTTATGTTAAACATCATATACCACTTTTCTACCCCTTTTAAAAGTTTATTTGCAGAGAATATGCATTCTGTCCTGTTTCTACTGAATTTATCCATCTCACTATTTTAGTAAAATGTAATTATATTTGTTCTTTTATACTTCAAACCTATATTCCATACAGTAAAATCTTTATATTTGTATTTTGAAATGCACTTTATTGTTCTGAGCCACTGGTCCAAGTGCAAAATGACCCACCAGGTCTTCAGACTAACAGCTTTCAGAATACGAAGGCACCAAGTGTTACCTACGCCTCTCCAAAAACAGTAAATACAAGTGAAATTGCATTATCTTTCATGTAGTTTAATTGCAGTATATTTAAGCTTATTATACATTTTTTTATCTTATACTTGTCTACTGTTTTGGGACAGTCTAACAAGCACTGAATTTGGTAACAATATCAGAGATCCTGTTTAGGTATTTGGCTTATTGGACTGTGGAGCCCACAGGGGGACTAGGAGTGATACTGTGCACTGAAGCAACTGTATGGTAAGAACCAATCAGCTTATTGTAGGCTCCAAAATTGGCATTATGGTTGTGTACCAAGTGTCTGTCATTTAGTAAAATAAACATACAGTAAGGTCATTTTACAGTTTAGAGTGATGGCAAGTTATTTAAACCATGATGCTGTTCTAAATTAGTCCTATGTCTTATTAGGTTCACATGTGTGTTACTGGCAGATAGAGGTTTAATAACTAATCATTTGTAACCCATATATAGGTGTCTGAGGACCAGGATAAGATTTTTGGCTATTGAATTCACATATAGGATGAGGCCCCTGGTATTTCTGCAACCTAGTAATGTCCCTAACAAAAATAATTTTGAAGACCTAGAAAATCATGCAGGATCAACTCAAAGTAACAGATCTTCATTGCATGTAGGCCACCAAGATAAATATCTCATGATTGACAAGCATTGCTCTAGCTTAATTGGGTGGGTGAGGTTACATGATTGATTGATATTAAAGTCTTAAGTGCAGGCAGCAGATTTTGCCTCATTTGCCCCGAATATCGCCAAATATGTTACCTAAATGGAAATATTATCTAGCCATGTTTTGACAACAGATGGCCAAAAAAAATTAACATTTCAAAATGTATTACATTGCTTTTTCTTTGGGGGATAAAGTATTTTTTCCTCTATGGGAGCAGTTTCTATCAACTAATGGGCAATTGATATCCATGTATCATTTGTATATAAGTAGGCATTTCCTGCTTCACTTCAAATTAAAACAGTTTTTAATTAACATCTTTTGACACAAAAAAATATTTTAGAATGTTTAAATGATGCTCTTTCATACATGTAAGAACAATGTGTTATGTCCATTTAATGGGACATAGAGGTACAAAATAATGCTGTAATAGGTTTTTCTATTTTATTATTGCACATTCTAATTTACTCCTATTATCAATTTGTCTTTGTTCTCTTGGTATCTTTATTTAAAAAAAGCAGGAATGTAAGCATAGGAGTCGGACGATTTTTGGTTCAGTACCCTAGATAGTGCTTGCTGATTGGTGGGTACATTTAAAGGGACAGTAAACACCAGAATTGTTGTTGTTTAAAAAAGGTAGATAATCCCTTTATTACCCATTCCTCAATTTTGTATAACCAACACAGTTATAATAATATACTTTTTACCTCTGTGATTACCTTGTATCTAAGCCTCTGCAAACTGCCCCCTTATTTCAGTTCTTTTGACAGACTTGCATTTTTAGCCAATCATTGCTGACTCCTAGGCACTTCACGTGCCTGAGCTCAATGTTATCTATATGAAACACATGAACTAACACCCTCTAGTGGTGAAAACTGTCAAAAATGCTTTCATATTAGAGGCAGTCTTCAAGGTCTAAGAAATTAGCACATGAACCTCCTAGATTTAGCTTTCTACTAAGAATACCAAGAGAACAACGCAAAATTGGTAATAAAAGTAAATTGGAAAGTTGTTTAAAATGACATGCCCTATTTAAATCATGAAAGATTTTTTTTTACTTTACTGTCCCTTTAACCACCAATCAGCATGCTGTACCCAGGTGTTGAACCAAAGATGGGGCGGCATCTAACCTTACATTCCTGCTTTTTCAAAAAAAGATACCAACAGGCGTAAATTAGAAAGTCGCTTAAAATTGCATGCTCTATCTGAATCATGAAAGAAAAGAATTGGGTTCAGTGTCTCTCTAAGCTAATGTGCAGTGCTTATGACTAATCCAGAACCTCAGCATCCTCAAGTATGTGTTTCATACCTCTTCTTGTCTCACTCAAATATTCTCCTAGGTCTTCCGCAGGTTTTTAATGTTTTTCTAATCTAACGTATCTAAAATCTTTCTTTTGACCTTACGTTTTCAGGTTTAATTATTATTTTTTTTTTATATGGATCTAAAACAACTGAAATGTAATGCATAAAAAAGATTTTATAAAACAGCCCTGTTTGTATCTGAGCAAAACCTCATAAAAACTTCTAGTATGAATGCATTCAAGGCCAGAAGCAGAGACTTTATGCGCTTTTTATTTTATCACTTTCTTGCATTGTGATGAATTATTAATCTGGGTAGGTAAATGAAAATGCAGGATCTCTGCAAACAACAACTGTTACCTTCTGTGTTTACAAAGGAGAAAATAATTTATTTAAAACGTTACATTCTTTTCCTCCTCGCAGCGTCTTGTTTTGATATGCTCAGGATGTGTTGCATTATCTTGCAGTAACATTTTTCCTTTTTTGTTTAACCGTTTGGTAACAAAAGAGGCTTTAGCAAATCCCATAGAGATATGTTGCAGCCTTCTATAATTATAGTCAATGGACAACATTTATAAAGCTGTGGATACAGCTTCGGAGTCCAAACATTTCAGACTCATGCCAACCTGCAGTTTTAAGACTGCTGCTACTTAACTTCAGGATGATTGAGAAGCCCTGCTCTCGGGCGATTGGTTGTGTGAAAGCAGGGGGCGTGGTTAGTTGTTAACCTCTTCCTGTTCTCCTTGATGCTGGGTGGACCGGTTCCAGAAACGAGCTTTGTCCATCTGACATTTAATAAATGGGAGGCTAATGGGTTAGTTAAAAGGTAGGCTATATATATATATATATATATATATATATATATATATATATACACAGTATATATACTCTCTGGTCTTTTCAATTAAAGTAATAGTTTAGTGTGTGTGTGTATATATATATATATATACATTTATATGTATATTTATATATATATATATATATATATATATATATATATATATATATAAATTGTTAATATTCAACTTTCATGTATCAGAGCATGGGATTTTAGGGGACTTTTTAATTTAATTCTACTAGCAATTTACTTTATTCTCTTGGTATCCTTTGTTTAAAACCATACCTAGGTATAGTCAGGAGCAGGAATGCACTACTTGGATCTAGCTGGTGATTGTAGCATACACACATATGCCTTTTGTTATTGGCTCACCAGATGTGTTCAGCTAGCTCCCAGTAGTGCTGCTCTGGCGCTGTTATGTTTGTATTCTTATATTTAAGAAATAGTGCAAACAAAAGCTCTAACACATTAGAACAACACAAGCCTCATTTTTAAAGGAAAGAAATACATTTGATTACATTTAAACATACCCTATGTTTTAGATGGAAGTTAAAATGAGTACAATGTCCTTTTAAAGCAATACCTTCTTTGCATGCTTGGGTCATTTATAGAATATTATGAATTTGTTACTGCTCCTACCTGTTTATTTAAACAGATAAATCTTTCTTCGTTTCCTTTACTTTTCCCATAGGGCAAGTGCTGTAAGTATATTTATGTAACTGTTATGAAGACAAGTCATTTATCTTTTTTATTATTTTATTTTCTGTGAACCATTTTTTCCCCCAATTCTGATTCTTTGTCAGATTAGAATTTGGCTTTGTAAAAATTTGAGAGCTCCTGCTGATCCCTTGTAGCATTTCTCTGAACAACTAATGAGACACTGTATACCATATATGGTATTGGTTTATTTTTATGATCATTGTTCCACAAACGAGCACTTACTTCATTATTTGAAATTATTTCTACATCGTTATCTGTTCTAAATCCCTTTATTGCGGAATCCTTGTGTATTTGGGACATTCTGTCAGAAGTATCTCCAGCCTCAGCGTTTTGATCTATTCCTGGGTAGTTAAACTCATAATTAAAAAATGTAGTTGTGTTCTATTTATAGTTTGATATCTTAGTAAGCCTACTATATACAAATGTATAACATGTTTGTTTTTTTACCAACAATGACTTAGTTTCCATTGGTGGTATTAATCATTATAGGATTGTTGTTCACCATTAACTGTATGTCAATAAAAATAACACCATCCGTTAATTTACTTAACTATGGCAGTTTTCCACTAAGCTTATTAATAGATTTTGGCTTGTCATAAGTGCCCCTTCCACTCCCACGCTAACTCTGCTAGAAGTAAGCGTTTTGTGCAATTAGGTAGCGTTCGTATTACAAGCTGAAAGTAAACTGTTTTGCATGAGCGCTAACCCGATGCGTGCAAAAAGCTGAATTTAGGATATTGTGAGTGCATTAATGTATTCCCCCATAGAAGTCAGTGGAGCAAAAAAAGTGGAAAAGACACCCTACTTACGCTCTAACCCGATCGCATATGCTCAAGTGCGCTAACCCGACGTGAAAATATAAATATTTCTCATTCCAGTGTTCTTCACATAGCAGAATATGTTCTATTTATTCATAAATACATATTTCTACATCTATCTGATGGTATTTATCACAAATATATATTTATATATATATATATATATATATATATATATATATATATATATATATATATATACCTGATTATATATCCATATAGATATATACAGATATATATGTAATATCTATTTGTAAATACCTAGAACATATGCCGCTTTGTGCAGAACATTGGAATGGGAAATAAGTACAGTAAATACACAATATAACACTTTATTAAAAATGATTTTTCATGTTTTCATCTACTTAACTGCATTGTACTCCAATGCACATACATATGTATATATATATATATATATATATATATATATATATATATATATATATATATAATCTATATGTGTGTACATATTTATTTATGTGTTTAAATGATTATATATGTCTGTAAATACATATATACACATGTAAGTACATAAATAAATATGTACACACATATAGACATCTATACATATATATTTATACATATGAATGTATGCATCTCAATGTTAAAGCCCTTTGTCTGCCTTTTTTTAACACCTGAAACCTCATATAACTGAGCCCTTATAACTTTTTAGTGCAATTTTTGTATTTTTTTTTTATCAGTTTGTGTAACTGTACTTTGTAATGTATTTTTGATGTGTTTTGCGGCACTTTTATGTTTTGCGAAACAGTAAACAAGACCTCTGAGGTCATGGTATCCTGATGGGCATAAACTTCAATTGCGCATCGCGTTTACTTTCAACTTGTAATACGAGTGATAAACCCGACACACACACGAAACCCTCAATAAACCTTATTTTGCTCACGTGTAACTGTTAGCACTCCACTTGTAATCTGGCCCGAAATGGGCAGTAAATACCTTGCAATTACATTACATTTCCATGGTTGTTTGCAGAAATTTTTCTTGGGAGGAGGGAGCAAAAAATAAAATACCCTAAGCATAATAATATCAGAGGTAACATGTTAAGCAGACATCATACATGTGAGCCGTACATAATTTTAAACATGGTAGCTCATTGACATCAAAAGAGAGACTCGTGTGAGTGCTTATTTATGCTTGGATATGAGGCAGGGTTTAACAAATATGATTTGAAAATCTAGGATCCAGCACATTTTTTATATACACATACAACACATAGAAAGTCTGGCACTCTCTTGCAAGCACACAGTTAGATTAAAAGCAAAATGGAAGGGTTAGTTAAAGTATTTAACCAAATGGTGATAGGTCCAGGACCACATCAAGGCCTTTTCATCCCTGGGACCCTAACCTACTGGCATACAATGCATGCGTTCAAACAAATAAACTGAGAAACAAACTAGGGTTACATTGGCCTTTTGTAATTTTCCTAGGCAAATAAAAAACAATGGAAATGGACTGAACTCTCAAACCGGACCTGGTGCACATCCTATGCCACTGCAATACTCATTACTCACAGTCCTGGATATTGATTAGCACTCACAGACAGCTGTGCAGCTCACAGCAACTCAGTCATTCAACCCCAGACCAGCCTGGGTGCAAAGCCCATAGGAAAAATTACAAAACAAATTATTAAAGTGAATGTAAATTTTCACGAATGAGTGCCCGATTTTTAAAAATACTATTAAAAACAGGGACATTTTCATTCATGAATGTCTACATTTCACCGGTTTTGTTAAAATACTTACCTTTTCTTCTTGCAACCCGGAGCAGCGATTCCCCCGCCCGCCGCTCGTCTCTTCATACATCAGCAATGAAGAATCCAGTTTCCTCCATTCACAGTGTGGCCTCAGGCAATGTTTGCTCTGGGGGGAAGCCCTGATTGGAGGAAGCCGGATTTGTCATTGCTGATGAAAGTAGAGACGAGCGGCAGGCGGGGAAATCGCTGCTCCGGCTTGCAAGAAGAAAAAGGTTAGTATTTTAACAAAACCGGCAAAATTTATACTTTCATGAATGAAAGTGCCCCTGTTTTTAATAGTATTTTTGAAAAACGGGCACTCATTCGTGAAAGTTTACATTCACTTTAACACAACACATATAAACTCTGGCACTCTCTTGCAAGCACACAGCTAGATTTAAAGCAAAATGGGAGAGTAGGTTTTAATCTAACTCTGTGCTTTTGAAAGTGTGTCTGACTTTTTACCTGAAGTGAAAATGTTTGTTTTTTTGGGTGGGGGTTGTAGAAAGGGCCCCCTTCTCTGGACACCGGTGGACATTTATTTTATCTTGCTATAGAATATTATTGAACATTTTGAAAACAACTTAACATACTTTTTTCGCTGCAGTTTTTTTTCTTCCAATAGCCAAACATATATTAAATATATATTAAAGGGACCCTGAACCCAATTTTTTACTTTGTGATTCAGATAGAGCATGCAATTGTAAGCAACCTTCTAATTTACTCCTATTATCAAAGTTTCTTCATTCTCTTAGTATCTTTATTTGAAAAGTAAGAATGTAAGTTTAGATGCCAGACAATTTTTGGTGAACAACCTGGGTTGTTCTTGCTGATTGGTGGATAAATTCACCCACCAATAAACAAGTGATGTCCAGGGTCTGAACCAAAAATTGTCTGGCTCCTTAGCCTTAGCTTAGATGCCTTCTTTTATAAATAAAGATAGCAAGAGAATTGCATGCTCTATCTGAATCACGAAAGAAAAAATTTGGGTTCAGTGTCCCATTAAGGGGATGTTAAACAGTCTATTACTGTAGTAACAAAAACACTAATCAGTGATATATACTTAATATAAATCATTGCAATGTGTTTTATTCACATATTTAAATTTGATTTTACCTTTTATTTTATTTATTTTTAAACTTCATTTGTACAGTGTCCATTACTTCCTCTCACAGCCCTACAAGGAGGATGTAGTCTCTACAAAAAGTTTATCTAATCACAATGTCATAAAAATTCAATGGTTGGTTTAGTATTTAGTGAATAGACTAGATAAACATCAGTTTTAAAATGTCTCCACCTTTATCACACGGAGGGCAGGGGCTACATACCCTGCATCTAAGTGCTAATTTTGACCATCATACCGCGTAACATATATACGTTTTAGCTTCTGGAAGCTACAGCAGTCTTGGCTGTAAAGTGACAGCCGAGAATTGCTGTTCCTGAGCTGCCGTCATCTGGCATCATATGGTAAAGGAGCATGATCAGTACTCCAGTTCCATATACAGGCAGATGCCTGATTGTTACAGACTGTGACACGGTGTGTGTCCCTGTCTGAAGCGATAATCCGTTTTTGGGAGCTTCAGCAGGTTTAGAGGGAGGCGAGTGGGAGGCACCGTGCTGGAGGGGGAATGGGTGGGAGGGAGGGAGGGGTGGCAGCCTACATACAGAAAAATAGTTTGGAAAGGAGAGGGAAGGGACAATCAGGGTGGAGGCGCCCTACATAATGAACATGGGGAGGTGGGAGATGCCTACACTATGGTAAAACATAAAAAATAATAAATTATAAAAATTAAAAAAAATAAACCCTATATGGCCAATTTGTAGAGTATCATGTCCGCTGCATATTGACAAATGCCGACAGCATACTCTGTATGCATTTATCATTGCACAAGCAGTTCTGGTGAACTGCTTGTGCAATGCCGCCCCCAGCAGATATGCGGCCGCTAGCAGGGGGTGTTAATCAACCTGATCGTATTAGTTTGGGTTGATTTCTGTCCGCTGCCTCAGAGCAGGCAGACAAATTATGGAGACAGCTATCAGTACCTAAGGTGGGGGACACCATTACAAGGGGGATTTTAGAGAGCTATTTGGGAGGGATCAGGGATATGGGAGGGTAAGGGAGGTCCTACACTGCAGAAAAATAAATAAATAGATAAATAAAATGTATTTTAAAATAAAACCAAACCCAATAACTTCATACTGGGGGACTAAAAGCCAGTACTGAAGATGGTGGTCAGGAGTGTGTGTGTGTGGGGAAAAGAGATGTTTGGGAGGGATCAGGTTGGTGGGAAGTGTCAGGTGGGAGGGTAATCCCTGTATTAAATGCTATAACTATTACCAGCTAACTTATTAACCCTTTAACTGTTGTGAATATCAGAAGTGTGCACTGCTGCAATTAGTGGCCTTCTATTTGCTAAAAATGAATTGCACAGTCATGCATGTCTGCAATGTCTGAACAGAGGGGACCCTAGAGAAACGTTTACAACCATTTGTCTTATGACTGAATTAGTTGTGTGTAAATAATTTAATTGATAAACCCAAAGTTTGTGAAAAAGTTAATGATTATTTTAATATGATGGCATCTGGTGGTGAAACAGTGGCATGAAATATCCCAAAATGGGCCTAGATCAATACCTTGGGGCTATAGAGGGTGCAAAACGAACGCAACAAAAGTCACCCTGCCATTATGAGTTTCTGAAAAGCCTCCTAGTTTGTGTGATATGGTGGCGATGAGCTCCATACTGCACAAAATCCAAGGGCTGAGAGTACATGCTCGTGCACGCTTTCCCCTTCAATGGGGAGAAGGTGTTATAAAAAAACTAACACTTGAAGCGCGAAATGGCGATCGCCGTAAAGCAACCCCATTGATGTCTATGTGGAAAAAAAGTTACGTTTAAACTTAATACCCTAGCATAAACCCCAAGTCTAAACCTCTAATCTGCTGCCCCTGACATCGGCGACACTGAAATAAAGTTTTTAACCCCTAATCTGCCGCTCCCGACATCGCCGCCACTAATAAAAGTTATTAAACCCTATTCCTCCAATCCACGACATCACCACCACTATAATAAAATTTTACCCCCTATTCCCCCGCACCCCAACATGGCCGATTCCGCCTCCCCCACTAAATAAAGTTATTAACCCCTAAACCTCTGGCTTCCCACATCAGCCCCCCTTAAATAAACCTATTAACCCCTAAACCACCAGCCCCCCACCCTGCAAAAAAATAAATTAAACTATTAACCCCTAAACCTAACAACCCCTTATCTTTAAATTAAAATTCCAACATCCCTATCTTAAAATAAATAAAAACTTACCTGTGAAATTAAAAAAAAAACTAAGTTTAAATAACTACAAATTAAATAAACTAAATTACACATTAAAAAAACCTAACACTATTAAAAAAAATTATTCTAAAATTACAAAAAATAACAAATACTAAATTACAAAAAATAACAAACACTACATTGCAAAAATAACAAACACTAAATTACAAAATAACAAATGAAATTATCCAAAATAAAAATAAATACACCTACTCTAAAAACCCTGTAAAAATAAAAAAGCCCCCACAAAATAAAAAAAAACATAGCCTACAATAAACTACCTATAGCCCTTAAAAGGGCCTTTTGTAAGGCATTGCCCTAAAGAAATCATCTCATTTACCTGTAAAAAATACAAAGACCCTTCAACAGTAAAACCCACAACTCAACCAACCCCCCAAAATAAGAAACCTAACTCTAACAGAAACCTAAGCTACCCATTGCCCTGAAAAGGGCATGTGTATTGGCATTGCCCTTAAAATGGCATTTAGCTCTTTTGCATTGCCCTGAAAAGGGCATTTAGCTCTTTTAAAAAAGCCCAAACCCTAAAAAAAAAAACACCCCAAAAAAGTAAAAAAAAACTAACACTAACCCCCGACGATTCACTTGCAGAATCTGAAGTCCGGACATCCATCCTCATACAGACGGCGAGAAGTCTTCATCCAGGCGGCGAGGTCTTCATCCATCCAGGCGGCGTCTTCTATCTTTATCCAGGTGGCATCTTATATCTTCATCCCGGCGGCGTCTTCTATCTTTATCTCGGCGGCGCGGAGCGGGTCCATCCTTGAAGACAACCAGCGCGAAGAGTCCTCTTCATACGGTCACCGCCGTACACTGAATCTTCAATGCAAGGGAGACTTTTCAAAATGGCGTCCCTTGCATTCCTATTGGAATGCGTCGCCGGGATGAAGATAGAAGACGCCGCCGGGATGAAGATAGAAGATGCCGCCTGGATAAAGATGGAAGATGCCGCCTTGATGGTGAAGATCTCGCCGCCTGGATGTCCGGACTTCAGAAACTGTAAGTGGATCATTGAGAGTTAGTGTTAGTTTTTTTTAACTTTTTTGGTGTGTTTTTTTTTAGATTAGGGTTTGGGAATTTTTAAAAGAACTAAATGCCCTTTTCAGGGCAATGCAAAAGAGCTAAATGCCCTTTTAAGGGCAATGCCCATACAAATGCCCTTTTCAGGTTAATAGGTATCTTAGGTTTTTGTTCGAGCTGATTTCTTTAGGGCAATGCCCTACAAAAGTCCCTTTTAAGGTCTATTGGTAGTTTATTGTAGGCTAGGGTTTCTTTATTTTGGGGGGGCTTTTTTATTTTATATAGCTATATATATAGCTGTAATTTTTTTTATTTTGGATAATTTTGTTTATTATTTTTTGTAATTTAGTGTTTGTTATTTTTTGTAAATTAGTATTTTTTGTAATTTTAGAATTAATTTTTTTTAGCAGTGTTATTTTTTTTTAATGTTTAATTTAGTTTATTTAATTGGTAGTTATTTTAATTTTAGTATAATAGTTATGTTAGGTTGTTAGTTTAAACTAATTTTAAACTAATTTAATTTCAAAGGTAAGTTTTTATTTACTTTAATATAGGGATATTGTAATTTTAATTTAAAGTTAGGGGGCTGTTAGGTTTAGGGGTTAATAGTTAATATTATTTTTGCAATCTGGGGGGCTGGCGGTTTAGGGGTTAATAGGTTTATTTAGTGGAGGTGATGTGGGAGGCCAGAGGTTTAGGGGTTATTAACTTTATTCAGTGGTGGCGATGTCGGGGAGCGTCGGAATAGGGGTTAATATCTTTATTATAGTGTCGGCGATGTTGGGGTCTGGGGGAATAGGATTTAATAACTTTATTATAGTGGTGGCAATGTCAGGAAGTGGCAGAATATGGGTTAATAACTTTTATTAGTGGTGGCGATGTCGGGAGCGGCAGATTAGGGGTTAATATAAGGTTAATATAGTGTTTGTGATAAGGGAGGGCAGCGGAATAGGGGTTATTTTAGTTATGAGTTTTGGTAACGGTTTTGTTGCGCAAAACTCATAACTACTGATCTCAGATGGCGGTATGGATCATGTCGGTATAGGCTGGAACGCAAGCATTTTAGCCTCAAAACATGTAATACCGGCACTATGTAAATCCCACTCAAAAATGTCATTTTTTTGAGTGCGGGATTGACGTTGCGTTACAGGCTAAAATGCTTGTGGTATAGCTATACTGACAAAACTTGTAATTACGTTTTTTACGCTGAAATGGCCATTTTTTCAGCGTTAAAACTAACGCAAAACTCGTAATTTAGGTGTAAGTAAGCAAAATATACACTGAGATACTAATTTTCCTCTAAGAATTACCACGTTGCTAGACGTGAAATGAAAATGGGGACAGGAGAGAGTTACTATTAACACCTTAAGACATTTTTGTGTATCTGTAAAAATGGAATAAGGAAGAATGTAAATTTGGTAAAAAATTTAAGCTGGTAAAACATTTTTAATTCTTTGCATCTCAAAGGTAAGACCACAACTGGTTATTTAATGTCCTCAAATTCAATGGGTGGAGCTGGTTTGTTGGGGCATATCCAGGTGATTCAGTTGTGAATAGGCAGTAAAGGAGAGTGGCTAGGTAATATAACGTTGTGGCTAGGTAATGTAAGGGTGTGGCTAGGTAATATAAGGGTGTAGCTAGATTGAAAAGAGGCAATGGTGGGGAGAGGCAATTTGTACCCTGATCAGCTCAATAATTGGGGTACAATCTAAAAGACGGGGGTGCTTTTGCTCCCCTGTTTATCTCTATAGAACCGCCACTGGTTAGAACAATAAGGAGAGAAAGAGTCTGAAACAGCTGAAGGAAGACATGAGCTTATTTGTCTCATACAATACAAGTTAGGTCTTATGCAGACATATCTTTTTGATATTTTAGTGTAATTAAGAGCACCAGAAGCACAGAGTAAGGTCTAATAACTATATTCTAGTCATCTCTACCTTTCAATGGTACTTCTGCTTTGTTATTATTTCTGTTTAATCCATTATACCTCCCAGGATTATTAGATTTTTGTACCACCTTCCCTATGGGAAAGTAGGCACTGTATAAATGAACTGTGTGTAGAATTATATTAAATAAAAAATGCTTTTTCTCATAACAGAAGTTCTTTTTTTCACTATGTACTTGCAATTATATGTGTATTGTTTTATAATTACTTGTTCCAGCTCTCTTATTAATAGGCACGGCAACCTAGGCCTAAGTTCTATTGCAGTTTTGAAATGTAATACCTGGTTATACCAACAAAAATGTGCAAAACATGAAAAGGACTATGGACAATTTCAATGCACAACCTCAAGTTTCTCAAGGCCATGTAGCTTGTGAAACGCGTATGACTTGTCTTAAAGGTACAGTAAAGTCAAAATTAAACATTCATAATTCAGATAGAGCATTACATTTTAAACAACTTATATTATCAATTTGCTTAGTTCTTTTGGTATTTGTTGTTAAAAGGTAATCCTAGAAGAGCTCAGGAGCTTGCACAAGTCCTTAGCCATCCGGCAACAGTGTTTGCAAAATGTTTAAAACAATATCACAAAACATCTATGTAAAGAAAAGAAGATATTTTACCTCAAAGTTTCCTCAGTAGCCATATCATATTTTAAAATGACTTTAAGCAGCCAATTAGGAAGCTAGTCCCGGGACTTGCCAGGGAGCATGCATCTAGTATGTGCAGGCACAGTCACTTTATCTCCCACCTCACCAGAATTAATGAAATCTCACAAGATCACAGTAAAGCAAAGTGTAAACTCATAACTGATTATGCTGATTGGCTGTTATATTATTGTGCAGATAACAGAAAAAAAAGTATCTGAAGGATAACTACTCACAGAGCACTTGGGTAATCTGAAGACATTTTGGGGTAAAATATCTTCCTTTGTTACATAGACATGTTTATATGATATTGTCTAGCTGTTTACAGATATGCGGCATCAGTGCTTCATTGCAGATATATGCTACAAGCTTAATATCCCTTAAAGGGACAGTAAATACAAAATCAGATGTTCACTATTCATTTAGAGTGTGCAGTTTTGAACAACTTTCCAATTTACTTGTGCTATCAAATTTGCTTTGTCCCATTGGTATCTTTTGTTAAAGAGTAAATCTAAGTATTCTGATAGGAGCATAAAAGCATGCATGCGTCATCAGCAGTCTATGGCAGCTGTGTGTACAACTATGTAAAACATTGCTAAAAGCATTGCAAACACTACTTCCATAGGTGTAAAGACATATGCACACTGCTGAGCTCACCTACGATTACTCTTAAAGGATACCAAGACAACTAAGCAAAATTATTAACAAAAGTAAATTGGAGAGTTGTTTAACATGTCCTGCACTATCCAATCCATGTAAGTTTCATTTTGACTTTATTGTCCCTTTAATATATCTTTCTTTTAATGAGTAAATCCTTATTTATCTTTTGACACAGAAGCAACCTCCTCATTTCACACTATTGCAACTTATTTAAGCTTCTGTGATAGTGCTTGAAAACAACTAACCATATACTGTATTATATGACAACACTAATATTCCTGGTTTAAACATATTTTTTCATGAATCATTTTATACACTGTAACGCGTAACAGTATCGAGAAGTTTTTATTATTGACAGCTAAATGTCACCTGATAATATAATTGATCATTATGATGTATTATATGACCCTAAAATGTTATAAATCACTATGGCCTAGATTTGGAGTTCGGCGGTAAAAGGGCTGTTAACGCTCCGCGGGCTTTTTTCTGGCCGCACCATAAATTTAACTCTGGTATCGAGAGTTCAAACAAATGCTGCGTTAGGCTCCAAAAAAGGAGCGTAGAGCATTTTTACCGCAAATGCAACTCTCGATACCAGAGTTGCTTACGGACGCGGCCGGCCTCAAAAACGTGCTCGTGCACGATTCCCCCATAGGAAACAATGGGGCTGTTTGAGCTGAAAAAAAACCTAACACCTGCAAAAAAGCAGCGTTCAGCTCCTAACGCAGCCCCATTGTTTCCTATGGGGAAACACTTCCTACGTCTGCACCTAACACTCTAACATGTACCCCGAGTCTAAACACCCCTAACCTTACACTTATTAACCCCTAATCTGCCGCCCCCGCTATCGCTGACCCCTGCATATTTTTTTAACCCCTAATCTGCCGCTCCGTAAACCGCCGCTACCTACATTATCCCTATGAACCCCTAATCTGCTGCCCCTAACACTGCCGACCCCTATATTATATTTATTAACCCCTAATCTGCCCCCCTCAATGTCGCCGACACCTGCCTGCACTTATTAACCCCTAATCTGCCGAGCGGACCTGAGCGCTACTATAATAAAGTTATTAACCCCTAATCCGCCTCACTAACCCTATCATAAATAGTATTAACCCCTAATCTGCCCTCCCTAACATCGCCGACACCTACCTTCAATTATTAACCCCTAATCTTCCGATCGGAGCTCACCGCTATTCTAATAAATGGATTAACCCCTAAAGCTAAGGCTAACCCTAACCCTAACACCCCCTAAGTTAAATATAATTTTTATCTAACGAAATAAATTAACTCTTATTAAATAAATGATTCCTATTTAAAGCTAAATACTTACCTGTAAAATAAATCCTAATATAGCTACAATATAAATTATAATTATATTATAGCTATTTTAGGATTAATATTTATTTTACAGGCAACTTTGTAATTTTTTTAACCAGGTACAATAGCTATTAAATAGTTAAGAACTATTTAATAGTTACCTAGTTAAAATAATAACAAATTTACCTGTAAAATAAATCCTAACCTAAGATATAATTAAACCTAACACTACCCTATCAATAAAATAATTAAATAAACTACCTACAATTAACCTAACACTACACTATCAATAAATTAATTAAACACAATTCCTACAAATAAATACAATTAAATAAACTAGCTAAAGTACAAAAAATAAAAAAGAACTAAGTTACAGAAAATAAAAAAATATTTACAAACATAAGAAAAATATTACAACAATTTTAAACTAATTACACCTACTCTAAGCCCCCTAATAAAATAACAAAGCTCCCCAAAATAAAAAATTCCCTACCCTATTCTAAATTAAAAAAGTTACAAGCTCTTTTACCTTACCAGCCCTGAACAGGGCCCTTTGCGGGGCATGCCCCAAGAATTTCAGCTCTTTTGCCTGTAAAAAAAAACATACAATACCCCCCCCAACATTACAAGCCACCACCCACATACCCCTAATCTAACCCAAACCCCCCTTAAATAAACCTAACACTAATCCCCTGAAGATCTTCCTACCTTGTCTTCACCATCCAGGTATCACCGATCCGTCCTGGCTCCAAGATCTTCATCCAACCCAAGCGGGGGTTGGCGATCCATAATCCGGTGCTGAAGAGGTCCAGAAGAGGCTCCAAAGTCTTCCTCCTATCCGGCAAGAAGAGGACATCCGGACCGGCAAACATCTTCTCCAAGCGGCATCTTCGATCTTCTTCCATCCGGAGCGAAGTGGCAGGATCCTGAAGACCTCCAGCGCGGAACATCCATCCGGACCGACGACTGAACGACGAATGACTGTTCCTTTAAGGGACGTCATCCAAGATGGCGTCCCTCGAATTCCGATTGGCTGATAGGATTCTATCATCCAATCGGAATTAAGGTAGGAATTTTCTGATTGGCTGATGGAATCAGCCAATCAGAATCAAGTTCAATCCTATTGGCTGATCCAATCAGCCAATCAGATTGAGCTCGCATTCTATTGGCTGTTCCGATCAGCCAATAGAATGCGAGCTCAATCTGATTGGCTGATTGGATCGGCCAATCGGATTGAACTAGATTCTGATTGGCTGATTCCATCAGCCAATCAGAAAATTCCTACCTTAATTCCGATTGGCTGATAGAATCCTATCAGCCAATCGGAATTCGAGGGACGCCATCTTGGATGACGTCCCTTAAAGGAACAGTCATTCGTCGTTCAGTCGTCGGTCCGGATGGATGTTCCGCGCTGGAGGTCTTCAGGATCCTGCCACTTCGCTCGGGATGGAAGAAGATCGAAGATGCCGCTTGGAGAAGATGTTTGCCGGTCCGGATGTCCTCTTCTTGCCGGATAGGAGGAAGACTTTGGAGCCTCTTCTGGACCTCTTCAGCACCGGATTATGGATCGCCAACCCCCGCTTGGGTTGGATGAAGATCTTGGAGCCAGGACGGATCGGTGATACCTGGATGGTGAAGACAAGGTAGGAAGATCTTCAGGGGATTAGTGTTAGGTTTATTTAAGGGGGGTTTGGGTTAGATTAGGGGTATGTGGGTGGTGGCTTGTAATGTTGGGGGGGGGGTATTGTATGTTTTTTTTTACAGGCAAAAGAGCTGAAATTCTTGGGGCATGCCCCGCAAAGGGCCCTGTTCAGGGCTGGTAAGGTAAAAGAGCTTGTAACTTTTTTAATTTAGAATAGGGTAGGGAATTTTTTATTTTGGGGGGCTTTGTTATTTTATTAGGGGGCTTAGAGTAGGTGTAATTAGTTTAAAATTGTTGTAATATTTTTCTTATGTTTGTAAATATTTTTTTATTTTCTGTAACTTAGTTCTTTTTTATTTTTTGTACTTTAGCTAGTTTATTTAATTGTATTTATTTGTAGGAATTGTGTTTAATTAATTTATTGATAGTGTAGTGTTAGGTTAATTGTAGGTAATTGTAGGTAGTTTATTTAATTATTTTATTGATAGGGTAGTGTTAGGTTTAATTATATCTTAGGTTAGGATTTATTTTACAGGTAAATTTGTTATTATTTTAACTAGGTAACTATTAAATAGTTCTTAACTATTTAATAGCTATTGTACCTGGTTAAAATAATTACAAAGTTGCCTGTAAAATAAATATTAATCCTAAAATAGCTATAATATAATTATAATTTATATTGTAGCTATATTAGGGTTTATTTTACAGGTAAGTATTTAGCTTTAAATAGGAATAAGTTATTTAATAAGAGTTAATTAATTTCGTTAGATGTAAATTATATTTAATTTAGGGGGGTGTTAGTGTTAGGGTTAGACTTAGCTTTAGGGGTTAATACATTTATTAGAATAGCGGTGAGCTCCGATCGGAAGATTAGGGGTTAATAATTGAAGGTAGGTGTCGGCGATGTTAGGGAGGGCAGATTAGGGGTTAATACTATTTATGATAGGGTTAGTGAGGCGGATTAGGGGTTAATAACTTTATTATAGTAGCGCTCAGGTCCGCTCGGCAGATTAGGAGTTAATAAGTGTAGGCAGGTGTCGGCGACGTTGTGGGGGGCAGATTAGGGGTTAATAAATATAATATAGGGGTCGGCGGTGTTAGGGGTAGCAGATTAGGGGTACATAGGGATAACGTAGGTGGCGGCGCTTTGCGGTCAGAAGATTAGGGGTTAATTATTTTAAGTAGCTGGCGGCGATGTTGTGGGGGGCAGGTTAGGGGTTAATAAATATAATACAGGGGTCGGCGGTGTTAGGGGTAGCAGATTAGGGGTACATAAGTATAACGTAGGTGGCGGTCGGCAGATTAGGGGTTAAAAATTTTAATCGAGTGGCGGCGATGTGGGGGGAGCTCGGTTTAGGGGTACATAGGTAGTTTATGGGTGTTAGTGTACTTTAGGGTACAGTAGTTAAGAGCTTTATGAACCGGCGTTAGCCAGAAAGCTCTTAACTCCTGCTATTTTCAGGCGGCTGGAATCTTGTCGTTAGAGCTCTAACGCTCACTTCAGAAACGACTCTAAATACCAGCGTTAGAAAGATCCCATTGAAAAGATAGGCTACGCAAATGGCGTAGGGGGATCTGCGGTATGGAAAAGTCACGGCTGAAAAGTGAGCGTTAGACCCTTTAATCACTGACTCCAAATACCAGCGGGCGCCCAAAACCAGCGTTAGGAGCCTCTAACGCTGGTTTTGACGGCTACCGCCGAACTCCAAATCTAGGCCTATAACTTTAAGCATATAAGATATACTGTTTAAGGGAAATGGTGGCTAAATTTACACACACATCATCTGCTAAATTTAAGCAACTGCATTTAAAAATAAATAAATGAGCTCTCAGTGGTGAATATCTGGTTGAATGAGATCTGAAAATATGTGTTTACATTATCCTGACCCGAAACATAGTATTTATCCAGATGCATCATAAATGCCAATGTATAATATATATATATATATATATATATATATATATATATATATATATATATATATATTGATATTCATATTCTTGTATGCCTGTACTCACTGAAAAATATGCATATTTCAAATGAAATGAAAGATTTGTTATCAAATTTTCTGTAAATATGTATGTATGTAATAAGGGAAATAAAATATTCAATGATGAATTGAACGGAGGTCTTTTAACTTTATTAAAATGTTAACAGAGGTTATGCTCAAAAACTTTTTTTTTTTATGGTTCAGCCAAATTGCTATAGCAACCAGAAATTAGACAGGCAAGAATTTTTTTTAAAAAAAAAAATCAGCCAATTTATCCCATTATTACAATAATAGGTTTAGTTGGAGACTGCTAGAGGTCAGGATTAATGTAACTGTCCAGTTAAGCAAAGCTAACCATTATTGAAAGGTTAATGATGAAGTTCATTATTTTAATTATAGTAGATCTAGGGGTGAATAGGGCTTTACCTACTAACACTGCCATGAAAAACAGGAATGATTATTGCACTGTGCACATAGAACCTTCACTTTCTATACAGAGAGATTATTTGCAGCATTACCTGACAAGATTCACTAAGACCTAGATTTGGAGTTTGGCGTTAGCCGTGAAAACCAGCGTTAGAGGCTCCTAACGCTGGTTTTAGGCTACCGCCGGTATTTGGAGTCACTCAAAATAGGGTCTAATGCTCACTTTTCATCCGCGACTTTTCCATACCGCAGATCCCCTTACGTAAATTGCGTATCCTATCTTTTCAATGGGATCTTTCTAACTCCGGTATTTAGAGTCGTTTCTGAAGTGAGCGTTAGACATCTAACGACAAAACTCCAGCCGCAGGAAAAAAGTCAGTAGTTAAGAGCTTTCTGGGCTAACGCCGGTTTATAAAGCTCTTAACTACTGTGCTCTCCCTAACATCGCCGACACCTAACTTCAATTATTAACCCCTAATCTGCCGACCGGAGCTCACCGCTATTCTAATAAATGTATTAACCCCTAAAGCTAAGTCTAACCCTAACACTAACACCCCCCTAAGTTAAATATAATTTAAATCTAACGAAATAAATTAACTCTTATTAAATAAATTATTCCTATTTAAAGCTAAATACTTACCTGTAAAATAAACCCTAATATAGCTACAATATAAATTATAATTATATTATAGCTATTTTAGGATTAATATTTATTTTACAGGTAACTTTGTATTTATTTTAACCAGGTACAATAGCTATTAAATAGTTAAGAACTATTTAATAGCTAAAATAGTTAAAATAATTACAAATTTACCTGTAAAAGAAATCCTAACCTAAGTTACAATTAAACCTAACACTATACTATCAATAAATTAATTAAATAAACTACCTACAATTACCTACAATTAACCTAACACTACACTATCAATAAATTAATTAAATACAATTCCTACAAATAAATACAATTAAATAAACTTGTTAAAGTACAAAAAATAAAAAAGAACTAAGTTACAAAAAATAAAAAAATATTTACAAACATAAGAAAAAATATTACAACAATTTTAAACTAATTACACCTACTCTAAGCCCCCTAATAAAATAACAAAGCCCCCCAAAATAAAAAAATGCCCTACCCTATTCTAAATAACTAAAGTTCAAAGCTCTTTTACCTTACCAGCCCTGAACAAGGCCCTTTGCGGGGCATGCCCCAAGAAGTTCAGCTCTTTTGCCTGTAAAAAAAAAATACAATACCCAAGCCCCCCAACATTACAACCCACCACCCACATACCCCTAATCTAACCCACCCAGCCAATCAGATTGAGCTCGCATTCTATTGGCTGATCGGAACAGCCAATAGATTGCGAGCTCAATCTGATTGGCTGATTGAATCAGCCAATCGGATTGAACTTGAATCTGATTGGCTGATTCCAGCTTTGAACTTTAGTTATTTAGAATAGGGTAGGGCATTTTTTTATTTTGGGGGGCTTTGTTATTTTATTAGGGGGCTTAGAGTAGGTGTAATTAGTTTAAAATTGTTGTAATATTTTTCTTATGTTTGTAAATATTTTTTTATTTTTTGTAACTTAGTTCTTTTTTATTTTTTGTACTTTAGCAAGTTTATTTAATTGTATTTATTTGTAGGAATTGTATTTAATTAATTTATTGATAGTGTAGTGTTAGGTTAATTGTAGGTAATTGTAGGTAGTTTATTTAATTAATTTATTGATAGTATAGTGTTAGGTTTAATTGTAACTTAGGTTAGGATTTATTTTACAGGTAAATTTGTAATTATTTTAACTATTTTAGCTATTAAATAGTTCTTAACTATCTAATAGCTATTGTACCTGGTTAAAATAAATACAAAGTTACCTGTAAAATAAATATTAATCCTAAAATAGCTATAATATAATTATAATTTATATTGTAGCTATATTAGGATTTATTTTACAGGTAAGTATTTAGCTTTAAATAGGAATAATTTATTTAATAAGAGTTAATTCATTTTGTTAGATTAAAATTATATTTAATTTAGGGGGGTGTTAGTGTTAGGGTTAGACTTAGCTTTAGGGGTTAATACATTTATTAGAATAGCGGTGAGCTCCGGTCGGCAGATTAGGGGTTAATAATTGAAGTTAGGTGTCGGCGATGTTAGGGAGGGCAGATTAGGGGTTAATACTATTTATTATAGGGTTAGTGAGGCGGATTAGGGGTTAATAACTTTATTATAGTAGCGCTCAGGTCCGGTCGGCAGATTAGGGGTTAATAAGTGTAGGCAGGTGGAGGCGACGTTGAGGGGGGCAGATTAGGGGTTAATAAATATAATATAGGGGTCGGCGGTGTTAGGGGCAGCAGATTAGGGGTACATAAGGATAATGTAAGTAGCGGCGGTTTACGGAGCGGCAGATTAGGGGTTAATAATAATATGCAGGGGTCAGCGATAGTGGGGGCGGCAGATTAGGGGTTAATAAGTGTAAGGTTAGGGGTGTTTAGACTCGGGGTACATGTTAAAGTGTTAGGTGCAGACGTAGGAAGTGTTTCCCCATAGCAAACAATGGGGCTGCGTTAGGAGCTGAACGCGGCTTTTTTGCAGGTGTTAGGTTTTTTTTCAACTCAAACAGCCCCATTGTTTCCTATGGGAGAATCGTGCACGAGCACGTTTTTGAGGCTGGCCGCTTGCGTAAGCAACTCTGGTATCGAGAGTTGAAGCTGCATTAAAAATGCTCTACGCTCCTTTTTTGGAGCCTAACGCAGCCTTTATGTGGACTCTCAATACCAGAGTTATTTTTATGCTGCGGCCAGAAAAAAGCCGGCGTTAGTTTTTCGGGTTGTTACCGACAAAACTCCAAATCTAGCCGTAAGGTTGTTAGTAGAGTTGAGATTGTTTTATTTCTGTGTTTAGTAAGTGGTGTAAATATCCACTAAAGCATGATTTTTAAAATAACTAAATTCTCAGAAGCATAAATCATATTTTCATTGCTGTGTTGGTGAAACAAAGCCAGAAGTTATTTATCAATAAGTATTAGATATTGTAATGGGTTTTTTGTTTTTGTTTTTTTAAATATAAATACATTTCACACTCTGTTTTACTATTTATAATCTCTTTTAAAAATTATAAAACATAATGAGCCAGATTAAGAGTAGAGCGCTAATTAACGCTCCCGCTCGAGCATTAATTGTGCTAGAAGTAAGCTTTTTTGGCTCGTCGGGTTGTGCTGGTATTACAAGTTGAAAGTAAACTGTTTGCGCTCGAGTGCTAACCCAACGAGCGCAAAGAGTAAAAGTTAGAATATTGCATGCACGTTCATGTATCCCCATATAGAAGTTAATGGAGCAAACCTGATTAAATATTCTCAAGTGTGCTAACCCGAAATGAAAATATGCAGAGGCGTAACTTAGGGGCGTATTTAGGTTTTGTGCTGCCCTAGGCACTCAAAATTCTGCTGCCCCCCCCCCCACCCCAGGTTTAAGGCCTTTTTTTAGACATAATATTTTTGGGGCAGGGTGTAAAAATTTTAAAAAATAATGTCTTTTTAAGTAGATATTCACCAGGGCTTGCATTCACTCTGGTCACACACACACACATATATATATATATATATATATATATATATATATATATATATAGTAAGACATTATTTTGCAAAAAAATATCCTTCACTGTATGATAGTTTGTCAGTAGGTAGTTGTTTAACCTTAAACATCTTCTTTGGTGATTGACAGTTATTTAAGCAAAATATCTGCTTGGATAAATATGTAATGAATATACAAACTGGCCTTTAAAAGTACTTAAAAAATACAACAGTAGTTATGATAGGTTTAGGAATTGTATCCTAGGGGATAAAGTCACATGATACAATCAT
This sequence comes from Bombina bombina, assembly GCF_027579735.1. NCBI lineage: Eukaryota > Metazoa > Chordata > Amphibia > Anura > Bombinatoridae > Bombina > Bombina bombina. The sequence continues at coordinate 1,083,737,638 of NC_069504.1, forward strand.
AATAAAGTATATACTTGTATTGTTTCTGAATGTATTAAATGCATACAACAAATTTTCAGTTGTGTTTTAAGTCACATAGTTGTATAGATTCAGCAATAAATACTTATTCTTTGCATGTATGACAGATAGACAAACAGTAAATGTACAAGTATTTAGTGACTAATCCGTTTAAGTATTTTAATGCCTAATGAAGATGTATTGAAGGGAGAAAGGCATATGCTGTTTCACAGTGGTCACGGTGTAGTGCACACTGCACTGTGTATTCTGTGTGAGTCTCAATCACGCAGTGGAGCCAGGAAGAATTCCGCATTCCCTCTCAGTCCAGGCAAGGCTGCGCAAGTGAGCTCCGCCTCCACTGTCACCACGTCATGCGCACCCACATACAATCCCATAGGATAGCAATAGCCAGGCCCTGGTTGATTGAGCCACCCGGCCCTGAGTTCAGTAGAGTGGCCCTAGGGACTCAAAATTCTGCTGCCCCTTAAAAATCTGCTGCCCTAGGCACCGGCCTCGTTGGCCTATGCCTTAATACACCCCTGGCGTAACTAGAAACCAGGTGCAAGAATCTAAGAAACCCCCTCCCCCCAAAAAAAAGTGAATTTGATACATCTTTTTTTTTTTTTTACATTTAACACAGAAAAAAAATGGGAATCAGATTACATGTCTGCAAAAGGAGGTACCCTGTGCCCACAGTCTGTGAGATGGTCTGACCCCCTATTACTGTATATAGTGACACTGTTTAACCCACCAGTACTGTATATAGTGAGTCAGTGACACAGTCTGTAATCTGCCGGTGAGATGGATGGCCTGACCCTACCCACCCCAGTGACCACAGTAGTCTGTGACATGGTCCAGCCCCCCGTACTGTATATAGTGGTACTGTAAAGTGACACTGTTTACCCCTGCCCCCCCATGCTGTAGTAACAAGGTCTGTAATTTGCTGGTTCCACAAACATACACAAACACACATACATGCATAAATACACACACAGTCACATACATACATACATACACACATACACACACACACACACACACACACACATAAACACCAATGGGTAAAACAGAAAGACTAACCCCTGTAGTCAGAGACACTAGTGAAGCATCATGTCACACTCACATGATATCAGTGCAGGCAGTGGCAGGTCAATGTTTTTTATTAAAAAAAATGTTGTTTTTTAATCTGGGCCCCCACCCTTGGGGGCCCAGTCGCAATTGCGACCTCTGCACCCCCTGTAGTTTCGTCCCTGAAAATTTATGAATATTCTTCACATAATAGAATATGTTCTATTTATTCATAAATACATATATATATATATATATATATATATATATATATATATATATAGTATATATATATATATATAATGTTTTTTGGTACAATTTATATTTATTCCTATAAAAAGTCTCCAGTAAGGTACTCTCCGGTATTAATTACCAATCTTTAATCAGTATTTATACCTATATGTTATATATATATATATATATATATATATATATATACATGATTTTATATAGATATAGCTATACACCGATATGTATAGGAATATCTATTTAGAAATATATAGAACATATTTTGCTATGTGGAGAACATTGTAATGTAAAATTTTTACAGTAAATTCATGGTTAAAACCTTTATTAAATATGGATATTGCATAAATATGTTTTTTTATGTTTTCATCTGCTTGACTGCAAAGGGCTGCAATGCACACACACACACACACACACATATATATATATATATATATATATATATATATATACAAATGTATTTATGTATTTATGTGTTAATATGTGTAGATAAGTCTGTAAATATACATAAATATATATGTATACATGTCTAGACATATATATATATATATATATATATATATATATATATATATATATATATGCAATGGTGAGAGTTCACTAGTAGCACTAATACAAACAATCCCGAATAGGAAAACGCACTCCAGTCCCTCAGAAAAGTGTTATTATGTTGTAATTATAATGTAGCTGGGCTATTTCTCAGAAGTAGCAATCCCTTTTGAACTACAACATCAGCAATGTAGCTATAAACTGTTCCCAGTATAACCGAGACCACTCGTAGAAGGGCTCCACAGAGAGAGCCTTACGTGTAATATTAAGCACTATGGCTGCACATATCCTACACACCAACGGTAGTGAAGCTGAAGAGTGAGCTGCAGTGTGTCTGTGGCCGGTTCTCCGGATTCCCAGTTCTTGGTTCCCAAGTTGCCGTCTTCTGCCATACACAGCGGAATTCCATTGAGCGGGGGGCGTGTCCAGTCGTCAGTTCAGCCGTAGCCTATAGTGGTTCCGGAAAGCTAAAAGCTGAAAGCCCAGCTGCTCCTGAGGGCGTAGAAACCTCTGTGCGTGTGATAACGAGCTCCCTTTTCCCCTTAGAAGCCTGGCCAATGCAGAAATAGAAAAAAGAAAGAGTTCCAGGAGCAAAGTAAAATCAAAAAACTTTATTGTAATCCACAAAGATATAAGTACCCAGGGGGGTCCAGTGTGCACTCAGTAAAACAACACAGGTGTACAGAAGGCTAACATGTACTTTTATCCTTCTGGATTACAATAAAGTTTTTTGATTTTACTTTGTCCCTGGAACTCTTTCTTTTTTCTATTTATATATATATAGTATATAGCGCACTCCCATGCGCCTTCTAGAGTAGTACCAGGGTGCAAAAATTGCATATAAAAAAGATCCAGTGATTGCACTGTCTGGATTTTAACCACAGCAGCCTTTAATGTGGGACGTTTCAGGGCATTCACCCCTTCCTCAGACAACCATAAAGTGAACAAAACAGTGTTTAACCCCTTAAGGACCACAGCACTTTTCCATTTTCTGTCCGTTTGGGACCAAGGCTATTTTTACATTTTTGAGGTGTTTGTGTTTAGCTGTAATTTTCCCCTTACTCATTTAATGTACCCACACATATTATATACCGTTTTTCTCGCCATTAAATGGACTTTCTAAAGATACCATTATTTTCATCATATCTTATAATTTACTATAAAAAATTATAAAATATGAGGAAAAAATAGAAAAAAACACACTTTTTCTAACTTTGACCCCCAAAATCTGTTACACATCTACAACCACCAAAAAAAACCATGCTAAATAGTTTCTAAATTTTGTCCTGAGTTTAGAAATACCCAATGTTTACATGTTCTTTGCTTTTTTTGCAAGTTATAGGGCCATAAATACAAATAGCACTTCGCTATTTCCAAACCACTTTTTTTCAAAATTAACACTAGTTACATTGGGACACTGATATCTTTCAGGAATCCCTGAATATCCCTTGACATGTATATATTTTTTTAGAAGACATCCCAAAGTATTGATCTAGGCCCATTTTGGTATATTTCATGCCACCATTTCACTACCAAATGCGATCAAATAAAAAAAATTGTTCACTTTTTCACAAATTGTTTCACAAACTTTAGGTTTCTCACTGAAATTATTTACAAACAACTTGTGCAATTATGGCACAAATGGTTGTAAATGCTTCTCTGGGATCCCCTTTGTTCAGAAATTCTAGACATATATGGCTTTGGCATTGCTTTTTGGTATTTAGAAGGCCGCAAAATGCCACTGCGCACCACACATGTATTATGCCCAGCATTGAAGGGGTTAATTAGGAAGCTTGTAGGGAGCTTTTAGGGTTAATTTTAGCTTTAGTATAATGTAGTAGACAACCCAAAGTATTGATCTAGGCCCATTTTGGTATATTTCATGCCACCATTTCACCGCCAAATGCTAACAAATAAAAATAAAGCGTTAAATTTTTCACAATTTTAGGTTTCTCACTGAAATTATTTACAAACAGCTTGTGCAATTATGGCATAAATGGTTGTAAAAGCTTCTCTGGGATCCCCTTTGTTCAGAAATAGCAGACATATATGGCTTTGGCTTTGCTTTTTGGTAATTAGAAGGCAGCTAAATGCCGTTGCGCACCACACGTGTATAATGCCCAGCATTGAAGGGGTTAATTAGGGAGCTTGTAGGGAGCTTGCAGGGTTAATTTTAGCTTTAGTGTAGGTATCAACCTCCCACATGACACATCACACCCCCTGATCCCTCCCAAACAGCTCTCTTCCCTCCCCCACCCCACAATTGTCCCCGCCATCTTAAGTACTGGTAGTAAGTCTGCCAGTACTAAAATAAGAGTTTTTTTGGGATTTAAAAAAAAAAAATGATAATTCTGCTCTGTAGGATCCCCCCTTAGCCCCCAACCTCCCTGATCCCCCCCAAACAGCTCTCTAACCCCCCTCTCTGCCTTATTATGCGCCATATTAGGTACTGGCAGCTGTCTGCCAGTACCCAGTTTGAAATCAAATATGTTTTTTATTATATTTTATTATTTTAAAAATTATATTTTCTGTAGTGTAGCTGCCCCCCCTCAACCCCTAACCTCCCACCCTCCCAGATCGTTAAATTACAAGTTAATTTGTAATGTTCCCACCCTCTCTCCCACCATGTACCACTTAACATTTGTTCCATAGTGTAGGGTTCCCACCCGCCAGCGCACGCACCCGCTCCCGTGCACGCGCGCGCACTCGATCTCGCCCCCTTCCCCACCGATGGCCTCCCACCCGCCTCCCTGGATCAGCTCCCACCCACCAACGAACATGGCCATTGATGGCCGATGCAGAGAGGGCCACAGGGTGGCTCTCTCTTCATCGGTGGGCTAAAAAATGTTATAGCAGGATGCCTCAATATCGAGGCATCACTGCTATAACATGAAAGCAGTCGGAAGTGATCAGGATCGCTTCCACTGCTTTCAAAGACCAACGACGTACGGGGTACGTCCTTGGTCATTAACTGCATTTTTTTGCAGGACGTACCCCATACGTCGTTAGTCGTTAAGGGGTTAAATAATCAAACAGGCTCTTCATACTTCCTCCACAACCAATCACAGAGGTATCACAATTGATACTGAATTAATTACATTTTTTGTCATAGTTTGAGTGCTAAACTGGATTTAATTTTTTGGAACGGTGTAAAAGCCGGAACGGAACGGACTTGTGAATTTGGTGTATTTGGTTTTCTGGGAAGGTGCTGTTCCGGGCTGTTATGTTTGGTTCCGGACACTATTTTGGTAGTTAAAGGGTTAATTAATTATTATTATATCACAAATATTCTTGTTCCTAAAATTGTTCTCAAGAGTCTCTAATACATCCCATTATATTTTAAATCAATTTCCTTCATAAAAGGCCTGTTCCGTTCCGTTCCGGCTTTTACACCGTTCCTAATTTTTTTTCAGTTTTTTACTATTTTAAAAAAAAAAAGAAGTTTGACTCCCCCCCCAAGATCCCCAAGACTTATACTGTTGGAAAGGATACCTTTCCAACGGTGGGTCTTGGGGATCTGTAGCTGCTTATATGCCTGAGATACAGGCTAAGCAGCATGCCCCCTTTCCCTATACTTTGTATTGTAAATTTAAAATAAAGTCGCGTGGTGACGTCATCACGTCATTGCGGGTGACGTCACCGCATCAGTAGGAGCCCCCAGATTGTTAAAATGGTGGTTGAGTGCTAGTGACGGCTCTGAGCTGTCGTTAGCACTCAATGGGTTAAAAAAACTTATTGCAAACATAAGTTAAAATCCAGAGAGTGCAATCATTGTATCCTTTTTATATGTAATGTTTGCACCCTGGTACTACTCTAGAAGGCAAGTGGCGGTGCGCTATCTACTATACTGTATTCAACTGTTGCAGCACCCACTGCATATGATACTGGCATACCTTTTCTTCAGCTATACTTCACGTGGTGACACAAGGGTGATGAACAATACTATCTGTTTGGGATTATACAATGGAGATGCCAATACAGGGCACTGCTTTATCTGTACCACTGAATGTAGAGGGCGCTGAAACGCTAACCCTGACTGAAGTGGATGCAGCTAGAATCATGTTTGAATATGAAGAAATTACTTCTGACACTGAAACAGCACAAGCCATTTACTTATCTCTACTCAAGTTGAAGAAAAGAGAAGTGGACCTACATCTTCATTGTGTATACCTCTCTGAATTTTATAGGAAGAAGATGATTCCCAAAGGCTTCCGCATCCATAACGTACCCACGATTGGGAGGAATAACAGCGAGTTCTGTAAGAAATTGCATGCAGTATTGAATAAATGCTCATTATTCTTGCTACTACTCATGGTAGAGGAGGTTAGATCATTACTGGGCAAGGTTAAAAATGAAATCCAAAACTTTGATACAACTAAGGGTATTAATCTGCAACAGGATAACACAGAGGAATGACTCTCTAAACTATCCCAACAGGTGAAGGAATACAAAGATGTGTTAGTGGCTTTTAAAAATAAAAAACTACAACAGGTAGTGGAAGACCTCAGAGAGAGAGAGGTATACAAATGAATGTTAAGTCCAGAAGAGAGGCACACATACAGACCACGGAGACCACGAAGACAGAGGATGTATACCAGAAGACAACTGAACATGGTGGACACAAGTTCAGATTCTGATGCCCCTGTAAGATATGAATACGCTAGACCTTTTACTTCTGGCTCAATTGGAAGACCTCCACTACTTGGAAGGGGGAGGAGAATATAGTGATCAATCTACCTGATCAACCCCTGTCTTCACTACTTAATAGGGGCCTCACATTTATACCTGCTAAGAAACGGAATGAGTTTGACACATGGTTGGATATACAAAAGTTTCAACAAAATTTTAAATTAAAGGATTATTTCCAACATGGGTTGCTGAAAGCTGCGGTAAGCTGGTTTTACATGCTCGTGCACGATTTCCCCATAGACATCAATGGGGAGAGCCGGCTGAAAAAAAGCCTAACACCTGCAAAAAAGCAGCGTAAAGCTCCGTAACGCAGCCCCATTGATTCCTATGGGGAAACAAAATGTATGTTTACACCTAACACCCTAACATGAACCCTGAGTCTAAACACCCCTAATCTTACACTTATTAACCCCTAATCTGCCGCCCCCGACATCGCCAACACCTACATTATACTTATTAACCCCTAATCTGCCACCCCCGACATCGCCGACACCTACATTATATTTATTAACCCCTAATCTGCCGCCCCCGACATCGCCGACACCTACATAATGTTATTAACCCCTAATCTGCCGCCCCCAATGTCGCCGCAACCTACCTACACTTATTCACCCCTAATCTGCTACCCCCCATATCGCCGACACCTACATTATATTTATTAACCCCTAATCTGCCGGCCCCAACACCGCTGACACCTACATTATACTTATTAACCCCTAATCTGCCGTCCCCGACATCGCCGACACCTACATTATACTTATTAACCCCTAATCTGCTGCCCCAACATTGCCGACACCTACATAATGTTATTAACCCCTAAACTGCCGTCCCCAATGTCGCCACAACCTACCTACACTTATTAACCCCTAATCTGCCGCCCCCAACATCGCCAATACCTACATTATACTTATTAACCCCTAATCTACTGCCCCGACATCGCTGACACCTACATTTTATTTATTAACCCCTAATCTGCCACCCCCGACATCGCCAACACCTACATTATACTTATTCACCCCTAATCTGCTGCCCCCGACATCGCTGACACCTAAATTATATTTATTAACCCCTAATCTGCCGGCCCCGACATTGCTGACAACTACATTATACTTATTAACAAAATAAATGTGTTCAGAGCACCTCAAATGGGCTAGGTGTTGTACAATGTGTAGAGTGTGTATTTAGAAATATTTTAATTGTAAATCTAGTACTTTACACAAGAATAAAACATGCCACGGTGGGTACAGTGGTAATAAATGACAATAAAAACAATAAGATGCGGATCCACTCTTGTACAAATTAAATATTGAATATATCTATATAAAAACACTGAATATAAAATGATACAGAGGCAATAATAATGGTAGCCCCAATAAAAATATGAGAAAGTTAAAATTCAAAACAATGTCTGAAAGAAATCAATCCAATGTGTGGATTAAAAAATGCAGTAAATCAAATGAATGGATTGCTGATATCGACTAGGAGGAGGATACCGTAAGAGATATTGTGTACCAGTGTTGGTGGTGATAATGTGTATAAAAAGGGAGTGAAAAATTATCCTTAGTGATTGCAAATATAAAGAAACAGACAGTGTCAACTTGCTTATTCAAAAGTGAAAAAAAATTATGTGAAAAATTGAAAAAATTTAAAAGGAAAAAATGCTGCTCAAAAATGAAAAAAAAAGAACAAAGTCAGTGATCAAAAAAAAAAAAAAGGAAAAAACAGAACAAAGTCAGTGATTGTAATCAAAGAAACAAAATCCTAAAAAAAGGCTAAATGTGAAGATCCAAATAAAAGTCAAAAGTTTATAATGTGTAGAAAAGGAAACCTTATTTTCCTAGTGGTGAGTCTGTCTGAGGTTCCTGATGGTGAGAATAAAGTCAACGGTCTTTTAGGTCAAACCCAATTAATGGGCTAGTGTTCCTGTTCCTGATGGTGAGAACCATTGGTGGTTAGGAGAAACTCCAATCCAAATTTTTTTTTCTTTTTAAATCATAAATTAAATCTAAAAGCAAATAAAAACAACAATAGTGTAGATGGTACTAAAAACTTATATAAAATCAGAATATTGCTTACCAGCTGTGGTCAACGCATTTCGGCCTCCTCTAGGCCTTTCTCATTTTTTAATTTTTAATTTTTTCAATTTTTCACATCATTTTTTTCACTTTTGAATAAGCAAGTTGACACTGTCTGTTTTCTTTATATTTGCAATCACTAAGGATAATTTTTCACTCCCTTTTTATACACATTATCACCACCAACACTGGTATAAAATATCTCTTACGGTATCCTCCTCCTAGTCGATATCAGCAATCCATTCATTTGATTTACTGCATTTTTTAATCCACACATTGGATTGATTTATTTCAGACATTGTTTGGAATTTTAACTTTCTCATATTTTTGGGGGCTACCATTATTATTGCCTCTGTATCATTTTATATACAGTGTTTTTATATAGATATATTCGATATTTAATTTGTACAAGAGTGGATCCACATCTTATTGTTTTTATTGTCATTTATTACCACTGTACCCACCGTGGCATGTTTTATTCTTGTGTAAAGTACTAGATTTACAATTAAAATATTTCTAAATACACTCTACACATTGTACAACACCTAGCCCATTTGAGGCGCTCTGAACACATTTATTTTCTTAGTACATTTTCCAAGCTAGCTAGTTAGCCTACTGTTCAGAGCTATAGGTGCTCGTCTTTGGCGCTATACCCCATCGAAAGCCATTATACTTATTAACCCCTAATCTGCCGCCCCCGACATCGCCGACACCTACATTATACTTATTAACCCCTAATCTGCTGCCCCCAACATTGCTGACACCTACATAATGTTATTAACCCCTAATCTGCCGCCCCCAATGTCGCCGCAACCTACCTACACGTATTAACCCCTAATCTGCCACCCCCAACGTCGCTGCCACTATACTAAATTTATTAACCCCTAAACCTAACCCTAAGTCTAACCCTAACACCCACTAACTTTAATGTAATTAAAATAAATCTAAATAAAACCTACTTTTAATTACTAAATAAATAAATTTAAAACTAAATACTTACCTGTAAAATAAACCCTAAGCTAGCTACAATATAACTAATAGTTGCATTGTATCTAGCTTAGGTTTTATTTTTATTTCAAAGCTAAGTTTGTATTTATTTTAACTAGGTAGAATAGTTACTAAATAGTTATTAACTATTTACTAACTACCTAGCTAAAATAAATAAAAATTTACCTGTAAAATAAAACCTAACCTGTCTTACACTAACACCTAACCTTATACTACAATAAAATAAATTACATAAATTAAATACATTTAACTAAATTACAAAAAAACCCACTAAATTACACAAAATAAAAAAGAAATTCTCAGATATTTAAACTAATTACACCTAATCTAATAGCCCTATCAAAATAAAAAAGCCCCCCAAAATAAAAAGAAAACCCTAGCCTAAACTACCAATAGCCCTTAAAAGGGCCTTTTGCGATGCATTTCCCCAAATAAATCATCTCTTTTACCTGTAAAAAAAATATAAACACCCCCCACAGTAAAACCCACCACCCACACAACCAACCCCCCAAACAAAATCCTATCTAAAAAACCTATGTGCCACTTTTTATTAGCTCCGCCTCCCAGTAGGGCATTGCTGCTCCTTCAATAAAGGACACCAAGAGAATGAAGCAACTTTGATAATAGAAGTAATTTAGAAAGTTGTTTGAAATCTAATGCTGTATCTGGATTGTGAAAAAAATATTTTCAAGTCCCTTTATGCTAAAAAACATTGTATCATGCATTATTATATTTTTTTTAAATTCAAGCAAAAATGCTTTTATACCCCTTTAAGTGACACATGTATATATTTTACGAGGCAACACAATAATTTTCCACATCAAAAGCACTCTTAGGGGCCGCTTTACTATGCTGCAGATGTAGCTGTTTCTGCTTGAGCCTTTAGGCTCGCCGTAAACAAAAGTTAAGAAGCAGAGGTCATAAGACCGCTGCTCGTTAACTCATCCACCACCATCATGAGATCACAGTAAAGCAAAGCATGACCTCAGCACTGCTAAAGTTGATTGTCTATTGTTTTTTCAAGCTGCAGCTGGATAGCAGGATATCTGTTCACTGAGATCTTACTATTGTGAGATGAATAATTTTAGAGGTAAAATATCTTTCTTTTTTACACAGAGATGTTCAGGTGATATATTCTTGTAAGCTTTTTGGAGATATATTAGTGAATCACTTTACAGTGATGATTTAGCATATAAGTATTATGTCCCTTTAATTAACTGAAAAGGACATGCTGGAATGTTTTTGAATATAGTAAATTTAAAGCCTTCCTGCTAACAGAAAAGCCTATTAGCCTCATGAATGAATCAACTAAATTCTCATACATTCTATTTTTATTTTTTCATTTAAGAATTGTTTATTTATCATTTACGGGAAAAAGGCACATAATACGCATATGCTAAATCACTTGAAACTGATGCAGCATAACTATAAAAAGGAAGATATTTTACCTCACAATCTCCTCAGCTCAGCAGAGTAAGTTCTGTGTAAAAAGTTATACTTCAGCTGCTGCTCAGCTGCAGGTAAAAAAAAAAATAATAAAAAAAAAAATGAAGAAATGAACTGCAGCCAATCAGCATCAGCAGTGTTGAGGTCATGAACTCTTTTACTGTGATCTCATGAGATTTCACTTAACTCTCATGAGATTTCATAGTAAACTTCCTTCAACTGAATAGGGAAATAACATGAGTGTGCATGAGGCTCACTCCCCTGCCTGTCCCGGGACAGGCATACTGATTTGCTGCTTAAAGTCTTTTACAATGGGGTGTGAATACTTCTGATATTTTAAGGTCAAATATCTTTCTTTTTTACATAGAGATGTTCAGGTGATATTTTCTAGTCAGCTTTTTACAGCTATCCTGCATCACTTTCAAGTGTTTCAACATTTCGGTATCATGGCCCTTTAAAGATGGAAAAAGTGTGTTTTAATTTGTGTAAGTTTGTGTAAGATTGCAAGTTCCCACTGGAATAGGGCCCTCAAATCCTCCTGTATTTGTTTTATAAATGTGGTCCAGTCTCTTAAAAATATTGTATCATCGTTGTACTTTTATCTTTTGTGCCCATGGACAGTGCTGTAGAATTTGTTGGCGCTTTATACATAAAGTATAAGAGTAATAATTTGTGTAAATTCAATTGCACATATATAATTCTAGTATACATTCTTTATTTCTTTTGTATACATTTTCTTCCAAATACTTCTGAAAAGTGTGCTTGTTCTACACTGGATGAAAATATGAAAATACCTGAGCTTGCAGATATCTGCACAGTGATTGGTTTGGTCAAAGCACACGCTCATTTACGTCTGTTTCTAATTGGCCACAGTAAAGTAAAACCATGTTCCATCAGACTTTTCAAGTAGTATATCCATGGACCTAGTAATGAAGGCATTTACTGATTTTAATACATTACTTTTGCAATGCTTTGCAATGTTTGCTATGAGTCTAATGTCCCATTAAGAGAATAAATATTTGCTTACATCAAAATTTGATGAACAGACAGTAAATTATGACTTCATGTTTGTGCTTAGAAGCATATTTAGACAGTCTACCTGTAGGAAGCATGTTGGAGTTATACTACTCATCTGCCATAATATATTAACACTAGTGTTAAGGCCTGTATACACAGGCCAAAATGTCCCCCTCCAAGATCCTTTTCCTAGCCTTTATTCCCCTCCATGCTAGGATCCCCCTGTACCTCCTTCTCTCTCCTCTCCCTCCCTCCTTCCACCTCCCTGCTGCCCTTAGCATACATTTTTTCTGTAGTGTAGCGGTCCCACCTGTTCCCGCCCCTTCCAGCCATGGGCCAACCAACCGCCTCCCTCCTAATCCTCCCAAACTTTTAGCGAGATTGCGGCAGAGGTACTTAAGGGCTTAATGACCAGTGCCGTCCTTGCGGATGTCTCGCACAGTCTCTACTGCGCATGACTGCGTTGGACAAACATACTTGGCCTTTTATTATATAGGATGTTCCCATAAATGTATAATTTATTCTGCAGGTATTCTGATGTAAAGAGGTTCATACAATGCGCTCTTCTCGGACCTTAATCATTAAACCTTTGGCTGCCAAAGAGGGTTGGGACACATTGCTAAGGAATGCTTTACTGCTTTCTCTGATGACAAAAGGATTAGACATTATCTTGTTCAGTTGAAAACCTATTTTTTCACTCTGATCTCTTTATTAGAGGGGGGTTCACTATGGAAGGAACCTTTACATATCAACCTCAGAAGTACTATGTCCTAATGATTGAAGGGGAAATAAGTAAATGTTTTTCTCCAAAGATTTTGGAATAAATCCATTTATCTTGGTCCCAGAGATCACTCAGCTCTGAACTTTTCTCATGAGCGTGATCTGTTTACGCAGCTGCAGAGTTAGCTGGAATCATTGTTAGAGAGAATAATTGACGAACAATTGTTTTGTAGATTGAGCACTGTGACTGTGGAGTTTTTCTCTCAATTTAATGTATCATCTGTGCACCGGTGTATATTTTTACAGTATCTTCTCTCCTACATGAAACTAGTAATGTTCAAATTGTTAAAGATATGTATGCAATTATGACACTCTGATTACTCCATATTGCATCCTTTCATGATTTTTCATATATTATTTTAATATATATTTTTTTCTTTTTGAAAGAAAACATAAATGCAATGTCACTTTTCTAGATATTATTTAATACCTCCAAAAATAGGAAATACATTGGAACCAAAGCACTAGAAATAAATGTAGTTTATATTTACCTGCATGCTGACACTTTTTCCAGCTCTATAAAGTAGATGAAGCCCTTACCTATACACAAAGTAAATGAAAGAGGTGGGGAACTGGCAACAGAGGGGCATATGTCATCATCAGTATCCACTGTTCTTCAGCTGCAGTGAGAAAGAATGTTTACCCACAATACATCTGTGCTTAGCGTCTTTGCTACATTACAAAATGTATTTCAGCCTGAGGGTTTATTCAACAGCTCCACCACAAAATCAAGCTCTAAATTCTCCCAATCCCATCCCATAATTATTCTTCACAATTGCTCAGTGGTTTGATCTAGCTTAGATACCAGTCACTTTAGCCCTTCAGTTTCCATTAAGAAATTTAGATCAGTAACTGACTTTACCTATTGGCAGAAAGTAACACACATAGTCGAAAGATTTAACTTATTTTTGTCAGCCACATGTGTTGATTTTAACAACTTGGTTGCCACTAACATTTGCAGGTCTCATAGATCAGATGTAATAGGCCCTTAGCTGCCATTGATACATACATATAAAACAGATCAGTTATGGTATTTATTTTGCTGCTAGTAACAGAACAATTGTTCCATTCTTTTGTATCATTAACACACATAAGATTGTTTACTCTCCCAGAAGTCAGTATTACAGTAAGCAATTGCATAATTCCTTTGTACCAGTAACACACATATAAGTAATTTTAGCAATATAAAGAAAACATGGGAAGCACAATTGTGCTTTAGCTTCAAAGGACTATAAAAATTGTGTAAATGGAAATCACTCACAAGTGTAAAGCACCTAAAATGTAATAAGCCCGACAACTAGCTTAGCTTTGGTAACCTCATACATACCGGTTTGTTTCAAATATTGTAGCTTCACAAACATAGACATAAAAGGACTTTAAAGTGTATATACATGTATATAAAAAAGACTATATTAAAGAACTTAGCACTCTGTACCAGTAACAAACATCAATGAGTGATTTTATCCCATGTGCCAGTACTACACATATATCAGTGATTGCACTTCCCTCGGCTGCCAGTAATACACATAGAATGATATTAAAGGGACACTGAACCCACATTTTTTCTTTCGTGATTTAGATAGAGCATTTTAAGCAACTTTCTAATTTACTCCTATTATCATTTTTTTCTTCGATCTCTTACTACCTTTATTTGAAAAAGAAGGCATCTAAGCTTTTTTTGGTTCAGACCTCTGGACAGCACTTTTGTATTGGTGGATGAATTTATCCACCAATCAGAAAGAACAACCCAGTTTGTTCACTAAAAATGGACCGGCATCTAAACTTACATTCTTGCATTTCAAATAAAGATACCAAGAGAATGAAGAAAATTTGATAATAGGAGTAATTAGAAAGTTGCTTAAAATGTCATGCTCTATCTGAATCACAAAAGATAAAATTTGGGTTCAGTGTCCCTTTAAAAACACAGTCAGCACAAATGCAGCCATAACTTTCTGTGGGTAGTGACACTTTACTTTATGGCCATTGGTGGCCCTCTGGTGATGCAGCTACCTCTAATCCCCCACAAATGACTTTTGACTCATTACATGCTTTCTCTAATACACACAGCGGATGGTAAAATGTTTGATGTGGCTCTAATACAAGGGTTAACTGTATAGAATGCCCCTTTCAGGTATTGGGAATGTGTGCTATCTTTTAACTGGATGGGCGTATATCTCTCACAGGCACAAAGAAAAAGTCAAAGCTGGCATTGTTAGCAGAAGTGATGTTTGAATTCTGGTACAACAGGCATACACAGCATATTTGCATATGCCATTAAAACATTATTAGCTGTTCTAGAAATGTTTTTCCTAGGTGATATATAATGCAAAAATGTTTCTTTTCAAAACTGAAATACACTCATGCACGTTTCAGTTTTGACCATTATGTCCTTTAAAAAAAGACAACTTTTTTGTACTTACAACAAATTTCAAAACTCTTTTCAATTTGCCAACCCTCTGTATTATGTGACAGCCATGAGCCAATCACAGACTCATATACAGTATCCCACAAAAGTGAGTACACCCCTTACATTTTTATAAATATTTTATTATATCTTTTCATATGACAACACTGAAGAAATGAAACTTTGCTACAATGTAAAGTAGTGAGTGTACAACCTGTATAACAGTGTAAATTTGATATCTCCTCAAAATAACTCAACACACAGCCATTAATGTCTAAACCGTTGGCAACAAAAGTGAGTACACCCCGAAGTGGTAATGTCCAAATTGGGCCCAAAGTGTCAATATTTTGTGTGGCCACCATTATTTTCCAGCACTGCCTTAACCCTCTTGGGCATGGAGTTCAACAGAGCTTTACAGGTTGCCACTGGAGTCCTCTTCCACTCCTCCATGACAACATCACGGAACTGGTGGATGTTAGAAACCTTGTGCTCCCCCACTTTCCGTTTGAGGATGCTCAATAGGGTTTAGGTCTGAAGACATGCTTGGCCAGTCCATCACCTTCACCCTCAGCTTCTTTAGCAAGTCAGTGGTCGTCTTGGAGATGTGTTTGGGGTCGTTATCATGTTGGAATACTGCCCTGCGGCCCAGTCTCGTAAGGGAGAGGATCATGCTCTGCTTCAGTATGTCACAGTACATGTTGACATTCATGGTTCCCTCAATAAACTGTAGCTCCCCAGTGCCAGCAGTACTCATGCAGGGCCAGACCATGACACTCCTACCACCATGCTTGACTGTAGGCAAGACACACTTGTCTTTGTACTCCTCACCTGGTTGCCGGCACACACGCTTGACACCATCTGAACCAAATAAGTTTATCTTGGTCTAATCAGACCACAGGACATGGTTCCAGTAATCCACGTCCCTAGTCTGCTTGTCTTCAGCAAACTGTTTGCAGGCTTTCTTAGAAGAGGCTTCCTTCTGGGATGACAGCCATGCAGACCAATTTGATGCAGAATCTGATGTATGATCTGAGCGCTGACAGGCTGACCCCCCCCCACCCCTTCAACCTCTGCAGCAATGCTGGCAGCACTGAGACGTATATTTCCCAACGATAACCTCTGGATATGAAGCTGAGAATGTGCACTTAACTGCTTTGGTCGACCATGGAGAGGCCTGTTCTGAGTGGAACCTGTCCTGTGAAACCGCTGTACGGTCTTGTCCACCATGCTGCAGCTCAGTTGGCAAACTTCTTATATCCTAGGCCATCTTTATGTAGAGCAACATTTTTTTTTTCAGATCCTCAGAGAGTTCTTTGCCATGAGGTGCCATGTTGAACTTCCAGTGACCAGTATGAGAGAGTGTGAGAGTGATTACACCAAATTTAACACACCAGCTCCCCATTCACATCTGAGACCTTGTAACACTAACGAGTCACATGACACCAGGGAGGGAAAATGGCTAATTTGGTACAATTTGGACATTTCCACTTTGGGGTGTACTCACTTTTGTTGCCAATGGTTTAGACATTAATGTCTGTGTGTAGAGTTATTTTGAGGGGACAGCAAATTTACACTGTTATACAGGCTATACACTCTCTACTTTACATTGCAGCAAAGTGTCATTTCTTCAGTGTTGTCACATGAAAATATATAATAAAATATTTACAAAAATGTGAGGGGTGTGCTCACTTTTGTGGGATACATTTACACTGAACTCTTGCACATGCTCAGTAAGAGATGTTGCCTTAGAAAGTGTGCAAATAAAAAGACTGCACAAATTTGAAAGTCTTTTACAACTGAATGCTCTATCTAAATCATGAAAATGTAATTTTGACTTCAGTATCCCTTTAAGTCACAAATTGGCACAGCGTTGTAGTTTCTGGAACACTTGAAAGGCATATTATTGAGAATTACATTGATCAAGAAAAGTCGCATTACATGTCATGCATTTGAAACAACAAGTTAAGTGATTGTGAATTTTTATTAAATGAATTTGTTTCTGTGAAAAATGAGTTATCAAAACTTTAAATAACAATAATTTATTTTACAGCCCTGACTGTACACAGCTCCAGGCTCATTCAATTCTCAATTGAATAATTCATCACTTAAGCATATGGGAGGGATGCAGTGCTAAATTAAATAATATGATGTTAACACCAGACATATCATTTGATTCCATTATGCTCAGCTTTTGGTGATCTGCGCTTTAGCAGAACTATGTTGGTCAGCTATTTTCTTACAAAGGAAAATAAATTGCAATAATACCACCATCCATCAAATGACCATTGTCTATTGAACTATTGTCCATTCATTTAACTATACATTTAAAGGGAAAGTCTAGACAAAATTAAATTTGCATGATTCAGATAGGGCATGCAATTTTATATAAGTTTCCAATTTACTTTTATCATCAAATTTGCTTTGTTATCTTTGTTGAAAGCTATACCTATTTAGACTCATATGCTAATTTGAAAACATCCTTTTTTCATAGCTAGGGGGCGTACGTTAATGTGTTCCATATAGATATCATTGTGCTCACTTTCATGAAGTTATTTATAAGTCAGCACTCATTGGCTAAAATGCAAGTCTTTCAAAAAACTAAGATAAGGGAGCAGTCTGCTGAGGCTTAGATACAAGGTAATCACAGGGGTAAACAAGTGTATTAATATAACGGTGTTGGTTATGCAAAACTTGGGAATGGGTAATAAAGGGATTATCTATCTTTTTAAACAATAAACATTTTCAAGAAGACTGTCCCTTTAATAGTTATCACATCTTACATGCCATTTTATCTCAAAATCTGACTCCCTTTAAACCTCTTTGCTGCCAGAGAGAATAGAACATAAATAAAATGCTAGAATTTGCTAGAGCACTCTATTACATTATTGTTTAAGCCCTGCAAAGAGGTGAAACACATAATTAAAATCCTGTCTAGAGCAGCAGTATACAGCTCATCCTGAGCTGAACACGACTGGTGATTGACAGCTGAGCATGTTGCTGTCTCTGATTGGTTCATTGTGTACAGCTCCAGACCAGATGTACATTGTCAGTCTGAAGCGGACTTTAACTATGTAGTTGATACTTTAACATCTTACTGATACTCATGTGTTGCTAATTTTAACATACAATTCATTTTTTTTTCATACAAAAAAGTTCTAAATTTGACATAAAATAGCAATAATAAAATGCTTTAATGGGATAGGTATTTAATTATTGCACTATTGCTTGAACAGAAAGGCTTGTTTAATCTTTCAAAGTGGTTAAACACACAGTTAAAGTCAAGTCTTATCTGGAAATGTTCCACTAGTTTGGAGCCAAACACAGCCATTGAGACAAATATTTGTGGCATATCTGTGTAGCCAACAATCACTGACAATGTTCAGGTCTGGACTGTCAATTATTGTACTGAAAAAAAAATCCCATTCACTATGTTCCCAATGATCCATTTTACCTGCCAGGGTAGATTACATTGCTTTTATTTTGCCATTTGAAATTAACATACTGCGGTATTTGTTATAGAAAGGCTATGTAAACAAGAGGCAGCAGCAGGCATCAATCTCTCCAAGATGGTGGCATTTTATTTCAAAATCTAACTCCTTTTAAACCTCTTTGCTGCCAGAGTGAATAGAACATTAACAAAATGCTAGGATGTGCTAGAGCACTCAATTACATTATTGTTGGAACCTTTGTAAAGAGATTAAAAACATAATTAAATTAATCTCTATCGCAGCAGTATTTGAAAGTGTGTACCTGCAGCTGCTTTAAATACAATTGCTTGATTGCAAATCATTCATTTAACTATGTGTTTAACCCTTTGTAGGCATTAAATCATATAGTTCCAGTCAAGCAACAGTTCAATAATAAAATTCTGTAGCACATTAAATTATTTTATTATTACTCATTTATGCCCCTTTTTAGGGAAACAAGTTTAAATTAAATGCATTTTTTAATTAATTAATAAAAGTAATACATGGAAATTGGTACTCAAATCATACTGAAGTATCAATTATTCACTGGCTTTTAGTGACAACTCCCTTAAAGGGACATTATACACTAGATTTTTCTTTGCATAAATGTTTTGTAGATGATCTATTTATATAGTCCATAAAGTTTTTTTTGTTTTCTTTTTAATTTATAGTTTTGCTTATTTTTAAATAACATTGCAAATAAACAGAAGTGTAGAAAAGAAGTGACACCAGTTTATGGGGTTTTCACATATTAGTAATATTTGTCTCTAAAATAAATCCCTAACATATCAAAGACAAAGAGTACAGAAGTTAAACTGGTCTGTGTAAAATTTACCAGCATACAAAGAAAGATTGAAATGTGATTGCCCTAAGGTGTTTTTGTTCTGTTTTCTTTCATGTAATTGTAATCATTGGACTGGAATCTGGAAAGCTATAACAATATTCCATGTACATGAAATTAATGACATAAAGAAAAATAAAATGTATGTTGCATTAATGAAAACTGCTCTCCTAAATAACATTCAAGATGTTTTCCTATAATAATTATTCATATATATATATTTGCAGGTAAATGGGATATTCTATCTTGCTGAAGGTGCCTGGCCTTTGATTTAAGGTAAACAAACATTATTTTCTTTTATATACATAGTTTATATCTGCATTTTATAATGTATAACATTGTTGCAAACACTGCAGCCATAGAGTGCCAGAAGACAACCCAGAAAGGGACCGTAAAGTAAATATTAATTTTTCATGATTCAGAGTGTACAATTAAAAAAAAAAATCCAATTTATTTCCATTATTAATATTTGTACAATCTGTTTTATAGTCATAAGCTCCTACTGGTGCATGTGCAAGAATCCACAGCACATATGTATAAGGTTTTTTGATTGGCTTGTGACTGTCACATGATATAGGGGGAGGGGAAATGTAATTCACTTTGAAATTTGTCAGAAAAAAAAAATCTACTACTCATCTGAAATACAAAGTAAGCGTTATTGTCATTTTATTATATATTTACTGATGATTATGCAGTTCTACTGTATTTAAAAGTCTTTCAGCTGCTATGAACCTACCTACATTTACTCTTTACAAAACAATAACAAGAAAACAAATCAAATTTAATAGAAGTAAGCTGGAAATTATTTTTTAACTTCATGCACTATCTAAACTATAAGTTTAATTTTTGCATTACTGTCCCTTTAGACAATTTAGATTTAAAGAAAAATACCAAAGTCAGGTGAGTTTTTTTTCATTAGCGCCAAAGCTATGAGAAATGTCTAGCTGGGACAGACAGACAGATAGATAGACAGATAGACAGACAGATAGATAGATAGATAGATAGATAGACAGATGGATGTCATGTACTCAGGAATGGTTCCCAAGAGTGTTTAAAGGGACAGTAACGTTAAATTTACACTTTTATGATTCAAACAGAGCATGCCATTTTAAACAACTTCAGTTTACCTCTACTATTTAAATTGGTCTTTTCTCATGGTATCCTTTGTTAAAGATCATACATAATTAGGCTCACGAGCAACAATGCACTACAGGGTGCAATCTGCTGATTGGTGGGTTTACATATATGCCTCTTGTCATTGGCTCACCTAATGTGTTCAACTAGCTCCCAGAAATGCATTACTGCTCCTTCAGCAAAGAATGTCAAGGGAATAAGCAAATTTAATAATAAAATTGTTCAAAATTGTCCCTTTAACTACTTTGTGGAGGATAAACTCATAGAGCTCCACGTACAAAGCAGCGTAAGCTGCTCCAGAGCCCTTGCGGGCAGGTTTATTAGACTGCTGCATCTTACACTCTTTACCACCTCTGAGGTGGAGAGATCACCCCGAACTCCATCGCTCGGGGTGATTGACAGATCCTTTTCTTGAACAATTGATCACGCAAGAAAAAGGGCGGGCATTACACACCCAATGGAGTGTGTAATGATACATAATGGCCAGCGAATGCACAGATCCACTGCCCGTATGAAGCAAAGGCGAGTGGACAACTTCTCAAGTTGGACAATTTCTCATTAATACATTGGGTCCATAGGGTTCTATCAAAATCCTTAAGAAAAGTTTATCCAATTATTCATCTTTAAAATCCCCATAGACTTTAATGGTCAATTTCTTGGGAAAAAAGTTAAATAAACCTAAAGTTTGATGCCCAAGTGACATTTGTACAATTATAAAGTGCAATAATGAATTATGTAAGTTATTTTGAATAATTAACAATACAAATAATAAATACGCTTCTGGATAGGCAACTACTATTTTTGATTTCTCAAACAAGTCTCATAAAATGCTCAGTGTATATTTACATGCTGATGAAGAAACAGTTAAACTCAAGCACTGAAAATATATCCCTAACATGTGAGCACCATTGTTTTTTTATTATTTTTTTTCCCGGATACCTAATTTACCCAGTGACAAGCAGAGCTATCTGTTAGAGGAAACCTTTGCTTCAAATGAAATAAAGAATTTAATCATTCTCTCTGTCGCTTTGTATTATAACCCTGGAACAGGCTGTCGGTTGCAAAATTCAGTTCATTAATTTGTGGCAGGAAATCTAAGCAGGTTGCATTCAGCAGAAAGCATCTACGCCCGAAATATACATCAAATCTATCACTGTTCTGTTTCTTAGCATTGCACTTTCCTAAAGTGTTGGCACTTCAACAATGCGGCAGCAGTCAAACCCAACGGAACTGACAGCAGATAAGAACCACTTAGAGTCTGTTCATTTTCATAAGCAATTGTTTAACCTTAGAACTTATTTGATCTACTGATGCTTTTCCTTATTTAGTATTCTGTTTCCATTCCATTTGGCATTTAATTCCTTTGTAATAGTACTCAGAAATAGATGCCATTAATCAATAGCATGTGGGCATACTGCCGTCAGGGTCTCTGGGTACGTCACATGATAAATCAGATGGGTTTTTAAATTCTGTAAAAAGTACAGTATGTTTTATTTTACTTAAAGGATTACTTTCTGTTATAATTTTTAAGCTAAACAACTAACATATTAAAGTTAATAAACATTAATTAAAACCTACTGACCTATATTTTCTCCAAAACAAAGTTTCATAATGTTCTAAAAGTTATATCTTTTATTCGCCGATGATGTCACGTTATGCTGCCCACTATTTTCAGCACTGAGTGTTCAAAATACTTAAACCAATAACTTTGTGTTTAAAGCGCCATTTTGAAACCTAGGTATTGTAAACGGATTGGTACAGAGCAAAGGATACCCACGGAGTGGGTTTGGAAAACAATTAAATTTGCAGACAAGATTTCTGATATACGGTAGAGATATGTTAATGAAATGCTATTGATAAAAAGCGTATTTGGGGTAGTTAGTTAGTAACAGGCATAGAAAATATTTACTTATAGTGGCCCTTTAATACCTTTATTTGGTCATTGTAATAAATCTTTCAAGGTCCAAAATTATCCCCCTTCACCCCCCCCCCCACCCATGTACATGCACAAGTACTCAATCATGTAGGAATCCATTAGCTAACATTTTTGCCATCAAGTGGTGCAGCCAATGCAATATTTTGCTGTGGAGTTGCACTACTCAGCCCATAAGAGACAGAAATGCAACAACAGCATGAGTTTTAAGTGATAGTACCTTCCCATGGCTAGATAAGGGACTAAGGGTCTGATATTCAAACCTTGCCGCTCACAAGAAATATTTTAAGAAGACTCATCGACACGGCGAGGCCCTTGAAAAATAATTTGAAACACAAATCTTATCTTGATAAATCTTTATGTTGCTATGTAGTGTTCTTTATGTGAACCGGAGAAAAAAAATCCCAAAGATTTTGTGTGATTTCTCTCCCTGACGTTTTCAATATCAGGCCCTAAGTGAGCAACTTAGTATGTACCAGTGGTGGATTTAGGTTTTGTGCTGCCCTAGGCACTCAAAAGTCTGCAGCCCCCTAAACATCCCCATCTCCAATGTTTTAAGCCTTTTTTTGGCCATAGTATTTTTTGTTCATGGAGTAATGTGAATTTTTTTTTATAGCATTTCCAAAATAAATGTTCACATACAGTCACAGACACGTACACACACAGAGCTAACACATACACACACAAGCACACATACAGATATACACAGACACACACACAGACACATACACACACACACACACAGAGCTATACACATATATACACAAGCACACATACAGATATACACAGACACACACACAGTCACAGACACATACACACACAGAGCTATACACATATATACACAAGCACACATACAGATATATACAGACACACACACAGTCACAGACACATACACACACAGAGTTATACACATACACACACAAGCACGCATACAGATATATACAGACACACATACACATATACACACAGAGTTATACACATACACACACAAGCACACATACAGATATACACAGACACACACACAGACACATACACACAGAGTTATACACATACACACACAAGCACTCATACAGATATACACAGTCACAGACACATACACACACATAGTTATACACATACACACACAAGCACACATACAGATACACACAGACACACACACACAGTCACAGACATATACACACACAGAGTTATACACATATACACACAAGCACACATACAGATATACACAGTCACAGACACATACACACACAGAGTTATACACATACACACACAAGCACACATAAAGATATACACAGACACACACACACTCACAGACACATACACACATAGTTATACACATACACACACAAGCACACATACAGATACACACAGACACACACACACAGTCACAGACATATACACACACAGAGTTATACACATATACACACAAGCACACATACAGATATACACACACACAAGCACACAGATATACAGATATACACACACACACACACACATATCTATCCATGGCTGAAATATATACAGTGTATATATATATATATATATATATATATATATATATATATATATATATATATATATATATATATATATATATATATATATATATGTGTGTGTGTGTGTGTGTGTGTGTGTGTGTGTAAAAAAAGTTTTCTTGAAAGAATACTTCCCAAAACACAATACTAAGTGCTGAAAGCCAACAGAACTAAAGTCAATAGCTAGCTAAATAAAATAATGGTTCAGAGCTACCTCTAAACTATAATCTCCATGTGCAATCTCTTACTATATCCCTTAGAATGTAAGCTCTTTGGGCAAAATCTCACATTATATACCTGTATAATACTTTTTAAATAATTGTAAGCTTTTACAAATATTTCCACACAAAAGTGCTGCTACCCCCTCCCAATCTGCAGCCCTAGGCGAGTACCTTGTTTGCCTATTCTAAGATATGCCTCTGGTATGTACCTATGTGACACTGTTTACCCCGCCCCCCATGCTGTAGTAACAAGGTCTGTAATTTGCTGGTTTTAACAAACATACACACACACATACATGCATAAATACACACACAGTCACATACATACATACACACACGCACATAAACACCAATGGGTAAAACAGAAACACTATCCCCTGTAGTCAGAGACACTAGGGAAGCATCATGTCACACTCACATGATATCAGTGCAGGCAGTGGCAGGTCAACGTTTTTTTTGTTTGTTTGTTTTTTAAGCCGGGCCCCCACCCTTGGGGGCCAGTCGCATTTGCGACCTCTGCACCCCCTGTAGTTTCGCCCCTGAATACACTTGTCTCTGTGTGTTAGTTAATGATTTGTATATTACTGGCAGCCAAAGAGATGAAGCCTCTGTTTAGCTCTGAACAATATATATATATATATATATATATATATATATATATATATATATGTTAGAATTAAAGGAACAGTCAAGTCAAAATAAAATTTTCATGATTCACATATGCAATTATGTAAAAGCAATTGTGTTTGCTGAACTTTTTTTTTTGTATATAATTTTTGTTGAGATGAAACAACATACCATCCAATATATGAAATTTCTTCCGCTTATCAAGTAACAAAATGCACGAAAAATGTAGAATAGGACATCCTATAAACACTAGAATAGAATAATGTAAAGTATTAGGGAGAAGGATTATCTCAAAATGTATAGGTTCGTATGGAAAGATAAGCCAGTTGTGTGGCACCTCATTTCTTAGTTTTTACTTATAGATATGGTCATACATCCCCTTTTATTATATTTAGGCAACTTATAACATTTTATCCCCAAGTGGTAAGCTAGGGTCTCTTATGGACCCCTAAACATTAGTTTTGACTGAGGGGAATTTTAAAGGTGATAGGGAAACAAATAAAATTAGATTTTCCAAGGATGCATTTTCCTGCGCCTATCAAATAGGCAAAGTATGGGGGGGAGAGTTGGCGAATATGTACTATCGGAGCTCACATGACTAAATATATTGTAACCTAGGAGGTGACATATGGAATAATGAGATGTATATTATTGGGCTGCAACATAAATTAAACGTGGACTCTGTTGAGCTATGGATGATAAATGAACTAATGGGTATGATCTTTACCTACGCATAGAGGAGAAAATACAAGTGGTACTCTGAAATAATTCCCAGAGTTCAATACAAAAAGTGTCCAATTTAGGAAGTATTTTCAATACATAAAAAGTGGTGACTAGTATGTTGAAGACAAGGTCAAACCGGTGACGTTATCACCTATTAATAATAATTGTTGTTTGTCTATATAACCAAAGGGTACCTTAAATGGTGTTTATAGATAGCGTTTAAATAGACATAAGGTACGTTTTTAGCACCTTAAACACGCATATTGGACAAAAATAAGTTAATAATGTTGCTCAGAGCTTACTGTTTACTCTTTACATCTAGCACGTGTAACTGTCTACTCTCAATTTTACTCCCAAGGTAGGCTATTAATATATAATAACTCTTATGCGCTGAGCGTGCAATGCTGAGTTTGATCTTACTTAAACATCCATCCTCCCCTGTCAGGTCTAAAGCTGGTCACTTGAGTTAATGGGGCCTATCTATCAAGCTCTGAACGGAGCTTGAAGGCCCGTGTTTCTGGCGAGTCTTCAGACTCGCCAGAAATCCAAGTTATGGAGCAGCGGTCTAAAGACCACTGTTCCATAACCCTGTCCGCCTGCTCTTATGAGGTGGACAGGAATCTTTGTACAGTCTTGTACAGTCTTTGTTCAGCTTTTGAGAGCACATACTCAAACACTGTTTATAAAAAGTGCTCAGTGTAATGTTTAAGTGAGACTTTTTAAATAGTTTTATTTTTAATTTCAATACATTTAATTAGACTTTAAAAAAATCTCTGAATAGAATCATTTCAAAGGACACAGCTATCTAGTCTAATAGCACATTTCTTGATACAGAAATGAGTGAATATTTTCTTTTTAATTTGCCTACATTAAAGGGACAATAAAGTCAAAATGAAATGTTCATGATTCATGTAAAATGACATTTTAAACAACATTACAATTTATTTCTATTGTATAATTTGCTTTATTCTTTTGGTATCTTTTGTTGAAAAGCATACTTAGGTAGGCTGAGGAGAAGTAATGAACTGGGAGCTAGCTGCTGATTGGTAGCTGCTGCACATATATGCCTCTTGCCATTGACTCATCATATGTATTCAGATAGCTCTCATTAGTGTATTGCTGCTCCTTTAATAGGATTAAACTGGAAAATTGTTTAAAGGGACACTGAACCCCAACATTTTCTTTTGTGATTCAGATAGAGCATGACATTTTAAGCAACTTTCTAATTTACTCCTATTATCAAATTGTCTTCATTCTCTTAGTATCTTTATTTGAAATGCAAGAATGTAGGTTTAGATGCCGGCCCATTTTTTGTGAACCACCTGGGTTGTCCTTGCTGATTGGTGGACAAATCCATCCACCAATAAAAACGTTCTGTCCAGTGCCTGAACCACAAAAAAGCTTAGATGCCTTTTTTTTTAAATAAAGATAGCAAGAGAACGAAAAAAAAATTGATAATAGGAGTAAATTAGAAAGTTGCTTAAAATTGCCTGCTCTATCTGAATCACGAAAGAAAAAATTTGGGTTCAGTGTCCCTTTAAAATGGTATGCTCTATCTGTAGGTGTATCGTGTCCCTTAAAATCAGATTTTTTTTTTTTTAGTCTACAGAATACAATTAATAATTAGTGTGTATGCAGTGTTATTTACAGTCCCTTTAAGTTTCATTTTAATTTACCTACATTAAATCTTTTCAGGCTGTTGTAAAAAGCAACCGTGATATACAGCAACTTGTAATATTATTTGTACCCAAAAAAGATCCAGGTTCAGCTTTCAACCACTTATTCATTGTTATGGTTCACTGTGCACAACAACATCAGCGTATTCCTATGTGAAGTTACTTTGGGTTTAGGGACTTGTGTTTGGTATAATTCTCTTTCGAGGACCTACAGCCCCCTTGATAACTGAAAGAGAATAGCTAGTTGTAAGAAAACCTCATGCCTGTATTGATTGAGCTGTGTACTGCTGTCTTTACGCAGAATTACAGAATCCCTTCTCACCATTTCTCTGCAGATGTGTATACGTGAAGAGCATACTGAATATAACTGAGAGCTAAGTGGTTTGTCAAACGTACATTTAAAAGCCCTTGCAATGATGAAAGGAAGGCAAAGCTGTAAACTGAAGGTGTGTGTGTGCGTGTGTAGGTGTGTGTGTGTATATGTGTGTGAATGTGTGTGTGTGCGCGCCAGTGTGTGTAAGTGTGTGTGCATGTGTGTTTGTGCATTTGTGTGTGTGTGTGTGCATGCGCGCACGTGTGCGTGCAGGTGTGTGTGTGTGTTTGTGCATGAGTGTGTGAATAAAAAAATAGTTTGTCGTATGGAGTATGAAACACACTTAAATCATAAATCATGCACAATATTCTCTTTAATGTTGTTGAATTTTGTGACGCTATACAAATAAATGATAATAATAATAATAATGTTACATGCTTTATGTGGCATAAAAGTGCAATAAGAAAATAATGTGTTAAATAATTGTATTACTGCACTATTGCTTACCTTTAACCATGCATTTTACCCACGGCAAAGGGTTAAAGGTATTTAAAGTCATCTCCAGCTTGTGTTCCTGTCCTGAATAAAAACAAATACTTTTTTTGGTTTTATTCCAGTATAGGCATAAAGGAGAGATGCAGGTTTTGTTGTTATCAGGCAGTGAACACTCCATCCCTAAGATCACAAAAACATGCATTAACTATTAGTTTCAAATCAATTGAAGTTGTTTTAACACGCAAACAAACACATGCACACACAGACAACATGCATACATGCAAACATGCACACAAACACACACATGAACACACACACAAACATGCACACACACAACATGCATATAGGCAAACATGCACACAAACACACACATGCACACACACGCAAACATGCACACAAACACATGCACACACAGACAACATGCATACACACACAAATGCACGCACACACATGCATGCACATGCACAAACACGCACACAAGTGAACTCACACACATACACACAAATGGGCACACACACACAAGCACACATACGCACCTTATATATGCAACCCATCTCATTCTAGAAGTAATTACTTTTTCTGCATTTTACAGACTTTACCTTTGAACCATCCAAATTATGACAGTTTATATATAATCCGACCCTGAATATTAGAACAAATTATTTCCAAAACCTTATACTCTATCTAAAAATAAATGTATTGACGAGTTCCTGGTGCTATTCAAAGCCAGGCTACTCTCTTGCAGACATTTTCCAAAGTCTTTAGACCGCTACTTCATAACTGGTGTTTCTGGCGAGCCTGAAGGCTCGCCAGAAACATGGGCCTCCTAGCTCCATACAGAACTTGATAGCTAGGCCCCCATGTCTTGTTTTCTTTTGTAGGTTCTTGTATAATAAATTATGCTAACACACAAATCTATAACTGAATAACTGTTTTACTTATGTAATCATAACTCCAGCATAACATAAACATTCACTTCCTGACTTTGTAGTCACATGACACTGTTCAGACGGCGCCTGGACCCATTAGCAGCCTTCTAATTACCAAAAAAATGGCAAAGCCATGCATGTCTGCTATTTCTAAACAAAGAGGATCCTAAAGAAGCTTTTACAACAATTTGTCTTATGAGTGCACAAGTTGTGTGTAAATAATTTCACACAACTTTTGTGAAAAAGTTAAGGATTTTTTTTTTATATGTTTGTATTTTGCATACATCTGAAGCCCCAAATGGTGGCATGAAATGTACCAAAATTGCCAATCAATACCTTAGGGCCTATTTATCATTGCGTCAATCTCGGCGCATTTGCTGGAGTCAATACGCTCACCAGACATCGCTGCCGCAAATGTACATACGACACCCTTATTTATTAAAAAGTCTTTCAAAAACACGCACATCAAGTACGAAGCGATGAGCATCAGACTGTTGATAAATAAGAGTTATCAATGTTGCGGATAGTCTGTTTTTTCCAACTTTATTTATACCATTTCATTACTGTCCATGAACAAGCACATTTCTCTAAAGCTAATCTTTTATTTTTCATCTGTTAATGTCCAAGAAATAGCTACATTTATACCTCAACAAACAATATCTCATAGAAAGTTCTATTTATTTGTTATATAAAAAACTGATATATATTTCCACATAAATTAATGTGTATTTGTATTTGTATAGATCATGATATGCCTATCTCATGTTTTTTTTTTTTTTTTTAAATGATTATTAATGCTAGAGTTTGTACATACATCTTTGCACATACTTATATATATATATAATTGTGTTATGTCATCAATCTTTTGCAAACATATTTACATGTCCCTAAATTCCTTTTTTGGTTCTAAACAATGTTGTCTTTCATATCTCTGTGTTTATTTATACCACTATATGTATATAGTGTAAATATATTATTATTCTGAGCATGAATAATTGGGAATATAACATGTAATCAGGGTATCATATGTATTTATTTGCAAATGGATATTTTAAGAGCTGGACCAGTTTTCTCTCTGCACTTTATTTAAAATTCACAATGTTAAGTATAAAAGCAGAGGGCATGCTGCTTAGAAGCCTGTATCTCAGGCATCTAAGCAGCTACAGACCCCCCAGACCCACGGTTGGATAGGTAATCACCTAACCTTTCCAACAGGGTAAGTCTTGGGGATCTGAAAAAAAAAAAAAAGTAAAAACATTTTTCCTCCAAAAAATAGAAAATAAAAAAACCCTTAAAACAGCTTAGCACCCAGGTGGGGAAGTGCTTAGCACTTAAAGGGTTAAATCAGATTGGCTGATGTCATAAATTATGTGATTATGCATTTCCCAAACAAAAGTGGTGGACACTTTCACTAGTTTGTGGGTTGTTTAGGAGTATTGCATCAAATTTGGTGCGAAAAGTGTTGCGTCAAATTTGGTGCGAAGTGGAGAGTGGGACTTGTATTACATGCCTTAAAGGGACACTGATCCCAATTTTTTTTTGTGTGTGTGTGATTCAGATAGAGCATACAATTTTTAAGCAACTTTCTAATTTTCTTCTTTTATCAAATGTTTTTCATTCTCTTGGTATTTTTATTTGAAAAGCAAGAATGTAAATTTAGATGCCGGCCCATTTTTGATGAACAACCTTGGTTGTTCTTGCTGATTGGTGGATAAATTCATCCACCAATAAACAAGTGCTGTCCAGGGTACTGGACTTTCTTTTTCAAATAAAGATAGCAAGAGAACGAAAAAAAATTGATAATAGGAGTAAATTAGAAAGTTGCTTAAAATCGCATGCTCTATCTGAATCACGAAATAAAACAATTTAGGTTTAGTGTCCCTTTAAACATGGTGCAAATAGATTTATTTAGAAAAAAGGAAGTTAGCTATATAATGTATTTATTTATTTCATTGTTATCTCTATATCTACTAGTGCACCAAGTTTGGAGCAATACTTCGCACCAAATTTGGAGCAATACTATTGTTCCCCTTGCTTTGTAATGAGAGACAAAGATGTAACATAATCCATAAGTAGTAATGTATTTATTTAAATTTTATCCCTATATCTAATAGTGTACCAAATTTGGAGCAATACTTCGCACCAAATTTGGAGCAATAATATTGTTTGATCAAACAAAACCTTTCATTGTTTTTAGACTCCCATTGATTTCTATGGCATTCGCGGCCTCAAGGGTGGCGGTTTGAACGACAGGTATGCTGCGTCGGAATTGATGGGAGTGTACCTGTTGAATGTTTGATAAATTGGGAAGAGGGTGAAATAGAGTCAAATGTGAATTCAAAACATCTGGAATGATGCAAGCATCGCTCTGAATCGAATTGAGATCTTGGAAGCGTATATATATATATTGTCACACATTTCAACATTTGACAAACTTGATGCTTTGTTAACTATGGCGGATCAATCTCGCATCGAATTTGGTGCAGGATTCCATCGTATTATCAGTTGAAGCTTTGATAAATCTACCCCCTTGTGTTGTCTTCTTTAAAAATATCTATAGTTTTGTGATCGATTTTGAGAATTTGAGCAGTTCTGCTATACCACGTCCACCTGAGCCTAAACCAAAGATGCTCTAAAGCTGTATCCGCAGCTTGATTAATGGAGCCCTAAAACTGCAGTATTGGCGTTGGATTTCCTGCTATTTCTCATTGGCCAGTTAAGGCAACTGCCTATGTAAATGTGACAGGAAAACACTGCTTTATTTAGCACTGGAAGAGAAGATTTATAAAAAAAATACTGAAATACATTTGATCCAATTGTTAGAGCAAATCATTTTTACATTACCAGTCCTATGTGTTTATCTCTCACAAAGCTCCAGAGTAGGACAGGCTGGTCAGTTAATTAGGTGTGGTAGTTACACAAAGCCACCAGTCACTGGATGTTGCGCTCTATATATACAGTAGATGTAACAACTTATTAACCACTGGGCAAAAATCCAATACAATAATGAAAATAAAATCACAAATCAGGTTTGTGCTTATGCACTAGTGCAGAGTCCCAGAGATTCTTCCAATGGGAAAGTAGATGTGGTGGCTGCTCTCCTCCTCAGAAGGTCAATATAGTAGTTCTACAAATAATCAAGCAGATAGAGGGGCGCCTCATGTGTAGATTAACCAGTGGTGTCTCACATCAATAGATAAGATAGATGAAATAGGTACTCACATTTGGCAATAAAACCCTTATGTGCTTGTAGTAGCAGGCTGATACCTCAGGGTGTATCAGCTCACCCACACCTGGTGTCAGGATCTTAGACTTTGTCCAAAAAGTGTGCTGCATCCAACCAAAGATGGGTGTTGCTCAGAACAAAGGTGCTATCACTATATGCTGAGTTAAAACTTATATATTTCCAAACATATTAAAAACATAAGCAAAAATTATCAGGGGCACATATGTGACCCCCTTTATATGCAACGCATTTCTCAGCTTATAAACAGCCGTTTCATCATGCATAAAGCACCAACTGTTACAGAATTTTTTTAAATATAATAGCCAATCAGATGTGTTATTTGCCAATTAGGGTGTGTACAATTATTACCAATCAGATGTGTTTTTTTACCAATTCAGACGTATTTGAATCACACCCAATTGGGTCATTCAGTTACTGAATAAAATTAACCACTAACATGTATATAATATATCAACAATGGAAAACAATGTTATAATCTAAGTTATTATTTCCCATCATCTTTCTTGGGATCTAATCTTAACAATGCAAGCATTCGCAAATAAATATTGAATAAATTACTGAGCAATACCTGTCAGTATCTTCAATTTAAGTGTTGTTTTAGTGAACCTTTTTGGTACGCTTGAGCAAAAGCTGTCAGTGCATGAATTAAAATTTACTTTCATGTAATATTCATTTTCATTGGTATAGTCCGTTGGAACATATTGTTTTCCACTATTTTTTATATTTTTGAAGTTGTTAATGTGAATAGAGTTATCCCACATATGCGACGTGAGATACATATTTGTGATCAGGGGAGTTACACTGTTACACTGTATTGAGCCTGTTAGATAAAAAGTATCTATGAAAGTTGTCTGATGAAGGGGTATATACCCCGAAACGTCACTGAATAAAAGGCACTTGCTGCACCTTTTTTCAAGCCCAGTGAGTGCTGTCTTCTATGTACTTATACTTATCCTATTCAGCACCCTGGCATTTCAACTTAGTTTGTGAGAGCGCACCTACTCCTACTAATATATATATATATACTGTATATATACAAATGAATTTTTAGCAATGTATCTGTATGTATCTCTATGGTGCCTTTTCCCGAGATCTCCAATCTTTGAGCCCGTATAACTTTTTTGTGCAATATTTTTTATAAAATATTTTTTTATTAGACAGTGTTAATATAAGTGTAACTATACATTGTAATGTATTTTTGAATTGTTTTGTGCAACTTCTTTGTTTTGAGTTAACCACAGCTCTGAGACTAGTGTAAGGATTGAAGCGTGAATGGCGATTTTCTCCAACATTGGTGTGTCCGGTCCACGGCGTCATCCTTACTTGTGGGATATTCTCTTCCCCAACAGGAAATGGCAAAGAGTCCCAGCAAAGCTAGTCACATGATCCCTCCTAGGCTCCGCCCACCCCAGTCATTCTCTTTGCCGTTGCACAGGCAACATCTCCACGGAGATGGTTAAGAGTTTTTTTGGTGTTTAAATGTAGTTTTTATTCTTCTATCAAGTGTTTGTTATTTTAAAATAGTGCTGGTATGTACTATTTACTCTGAAACAGAAAAAGGATGAAGATTTCTGTTTGTAAGAGGAAGATGATTTTAGCAGACAGTTACTAAAATCGATTGCTGTTTCCACACAGGACTGTTGAGATGAAGTAACTTCAGTTGGGGGAAACAGTTAGCAGACCTTTCTGCTTAAGGTATGACTAGCCATATTTCTAACAAGACCATGTAATGCTGGAAGGCTGTCATTTCCCCTCATGGGGACCGGTAAGCCATTTTTCTTAGTTAAACATAAAAGAATAAAGGGCTTCAAAAAGGGCTTAAAAAACTGGTAGACATTTTTCTGGGCTAAAACGATTGCTTTACTAGGCATATTATGCAGATTCTAACTAATAATGGTTATTATAATCTTGGGGATTGTTTAGAAAAACGGCAGGCACTGTGTTGCACACCTTTTTCAGATGGGGGCCTTTTCTAGTTATATAGCTGGGACTGTATAGGGGTTAAATGTAAAAACGGCTCCGGTTTCGTTATTGTAAGGGTTAAAGCTCTGAAATTTGGTGTGCAATACTTTTAATGCTTTAAGACACTGTGGTGAAATTTTGGTGACTTTTGAACAATTCCTTCATACTTTTTCACATATTCAGTAATAAAGTGTTTTCAGTTTGAAATTTAAAGTGACAGTAACGGTTTTATTTTAAAACGTTTTTTGTGCTTTGTTGACAAGTTTAAGCCTGTTTAACATGTCTGTACCATCAAATAAGCTATGTTCTATATGTATGCAAGCCAATGTGTCTCCCCATTTAAATTTATGTGATAATTGTGCCATAGTGTCCAAACAAAGTAAGGACAGTAATGCCACAGATAATGATATTGCCCAAGATGATTCCTCAAATGAGGGGAGTAAACATGATACTACATCATCCCCTACTGTGTCTACACCAGTTATGCCCACACAGGAGGCCCCTAGTACATCTAGTGCGCCAATACTTATTACCATGCAACAATTTAACGGCTGTAATGGATAACTCTATAGCAAATCTTTTATCCAAAATGCCTACTTATCAGAGAAAGCGCGATTGCTCTGTTTTAAACACTGAAGAGCAAGAGGACGCTGATGATAATTGTTCTGTCATACCCTCACACCAATCTGAAGGGGCCATGAGGGAGGTTTTGTCTGAGGGAGAAATTTCAGATTCAGGAAAGATTTCTCATCAAGCTGAACCTGATGTTGTGACATTTAAATTTAAATTAGAACATCTCCGCGCACTGCTTAAGGAGGTATTATCTACTCTGGATGATTGTGACAATTTGGTCATTCCAGAGAAGTTATGTAAGATGGACAAGTTCCTAGAGGTTCCGGTGCCCCCCGACGCTTTTCCTATACCCAAGCGGGTAGCGGACATAGTAAATAAAGAGTGGGAAAGGCCCGGCATACCTTTTGTCCCCCCCCCCTATTTTTAAGAAATTATTTCCTATAGTCGACCCCAGAAAGGACTTATGGCAGACAGTCCCCAAGGTCGAGGGGGCGGTTTCTACTCTAAACAAACGCACTACTATTCCTATCGAAGATAGTTGTGCTTTCAAAGATCCTATGGATAAAAAATTAGAGGGTTTGCTTAAAAAGATTTTTGTTCAGCAAGGTTTCCTTCTACAACCAATTTCATGCATTGTTCCTGTCACTACGGCAGCGTGTTTCTGGTTCGAGGAACTAGAAAAGTCGCTCAATAAAGAATCTTCGTATGAGGAGGTTATGGACAGAGTTCAAGCACTTAAATTGGCTAACTCTTTTATTTTAGATGCCGCTTTGCAATTAGCTAGATTAGCGGCGAAAAATTCAGGGTTTGCTATCGTGGCGCGCAGAGCGCTTTGGCTAAAGTCTTGGTCAGCGGATGTGTCTTCCAAGACAAAATTGCTTAACATTCCTTTCAAGCGTAAAACATTATTTGGACCTGATTTGAAAGAGATTAGTTCAGACATCACTGGGGGAAAGGGCCACGCCCTCCCACAGGATAGGTCTTTTAAGGCTAAAAATAAGCCTAATTTTCGTCCCTTTTGCAGAAACGGACCAGACTCTAATTCTACATCCTCTAAGCAAGAGGGTAATACTTCACAACCCAAACCAGCCTGGAAACCAATGCAAGGCTGGAACAAGGGTAAGCAGGCCAAGAAGCCTACCACTGCTACCAAAACAGCATGAAGGGATAGCCCCCAATCCGGGACCGGATCTGGTGGGGGGCAGACTTTCTCTCTTTGCTCAGGCTTGGGCAAGAGATGTTCAGGATCCTTGGGCGCTAGAAATAGTTTCTCAAGGTTATCTCCTGGAATTCAAGGAACTACCCCCAAGGGGAAGGTTCCACAGGTCTCAATTATCTTCAAACCAAATAAAAAGACAGGCATTCTTACATTGTGTAGAAGACCTGTTAAAGATGGGAGTGATTCATCCAGTTCCAATAAGAGAACAAGGGATGGGTTTTTATTCCAACCTGTTCATAGTTCCCAAAAAAGAGGGAACATTCAGACCAATTTTGGATCTCAAGATCCTAAACAAATTTCTCAGGGTACCATTGTTCAAAATGGAAACTATTCGAACGATCCTACCTACTATCCAGGAAAATCAATTTATGACTACCGTGGATTTAAAGGATGCGTACCTACATATTCCTATCCACAAGGAACATCATCAGTTCCTAAGGTTCGCTTTTCTGGACAAGCATTACCAGTTTGTGGCACTTCCATTCGGATTAGCCACTGCTCCAAGGATTTTCACAAAGGTACTAGGGTCCCTTCTAGCGGTTCTAAGACCAAGGGGCATTGCAGTAGTACCTTACTTGGACGACATCCTGATTCAAGCGTCGTCTCTGTCAAAAGCAAAGGCTCATACGGACATCGTCCTAGCATTTCTCAGATCTCACGGATGGAAGGTGAACAAAGAAAAAAGTTCTCTGTCCCCGTCAACAAGAGTTCCCTTCTTGGGAACAATAATAGATTCCTTAGAAATGAGGATTTTTCTGACAGAGGTCAGAAAATCAAAAATTCTAAGCTCTTGTCAAGTACTTCATTCTGTTCTTCGTCCTTCCATAGCGCAGTGCATGGAAGTAATAGGATTGATGGTTGCAACAATGGACATAGTTCCTTTTGCACGAATTCATCTAAGACCATTACAACTGTGCATGCTCAGACAGTGGAATGGGGATTATACAGACTTGTCTCCGACGATTCAAGTAGATCAAAAGACCAGAGATTCACTCCGTTGGTGGCTGACCCTGGACAATCTGTCACAGGGAATGAGCTTCCGCAGACCAGAGTGGGTCATTGTCACGACCGATGCCAGCCTGGTGGGCTGGGGCGCGGTCTGGGAACCCCTGAAAGCTCAGGGTCTATGGTCTCGGGAAGAATCTCTTCTCCCGATAAACATTCTGGAACTGAGAGCGATATTCAATGCTCTCAAAGCTTGGCCTCAACTAGCAAAGGCCAAATTCATAAGGTTTCAATCAGACAACATGACGACTGTTGCATATATCCATCATCAGGGGGGAACAAGGAGTTCCCTGGCGATGGAAGAAGTGACCAAAATAATTCAATGGGCGGAGGATCACTCCTGCCACTTATCTGCGATCCACATCACAGGAGTGGAAAATTGGGAAGCGGATTTTCTGAGTCGTCAGACATTCCATCCGGGGGAGTGGGAACTCCATCCGGAAATCTTTGCCCAAATAACTCAATTATGGGGCATTCCAGACATGGATCTGATGGCGTCTCGTCAGAACTTCAAGGTTCCTTGCTACGGGTCCAGATCCAGGGATCCCAAGGCGACTCTAGTAGATGCACTAGTAGCACTTTGGACCTTCAACCTAGCTTATGTATTCCCACCGTTTCCTCTCATTCCCAGGCTGGTAGCCAGGATCAATCAGGAGAGGGCTTTGGTGATCTTGATAGCTCCTGCGTGGCCACGCAGGACTTGGTATGCAGACCTGGTGAATATGTCATCGGCTCCACCATGGAAGCTACCTTTGAGACAGGACCTTCTTGTTCAAGGTCCATTCGAACATCCGAATCTGGTTTCCCTCCAGCTGACGGCTTGGAGATTGAACGCTTGATTTTATCAAAGCGTGGGTTTTCAGATTCTGTAATAGATACTCTGATTCAGGCTAGAAAGCCTGTAACTAGAAAAATTTACCATAAAATATGGAAAAAATATATCTGTTGGTGTGAATCCAAAGGATTGCCATGGAACAAGATAAAGATTCCTAAGATTCTATCCTTTCTACAAGAAGGTTT
The DNA here is from genome assembly GCF_027579735.1 of Bombina bombina. Lineage (NCBI taxonomy): Eukaryota > Metazoa > Chordata > Amphibia > Anura > Bombinatoridae > Bombina > Bombina bombina. The sequence goes on from NC_069504.1 coordinate 1,083,775,837, forward strand.
GGAGAAAGGATTATCTGCAAGTTCTCTAAAGGGACAGATTTCTGCTTTATCTGTCTTACTACACAAACGACTGGCAGCTATGCCAGATGTTCAAGCATTTGTTCAGGCTCTGGTTAGGATCAAGCCTGTTTACAGACCTTTGACTCCTCCCTGGAGTTTAAATCTAGTTCTTTCAGTTCTTCAAGGGGTTCCGTTTGAACCCTTACATTCCGTAGATATTAAGTTACTATCTTGGAAAGTTCTGTTTTTGGTTGCAATCTCTTCTGCTAGAAGAGTTTCAGAGTTATCTGCTCTGCAGTGTTCTCCTCCTTATCTGGTGTTCCATGCAGATAAGGTGGTTTTGCGTACTAAGCCTGGTTTTCTTCCTAAAGTTGTTTCTAACAAAAATATTAACCAGGAGATAGTTGTACCTTCTTTGTGTCCGAATCCAGTTTCAAAGAAGGAGCGTTTGTTACACAATTTGGACGTTGTCCGTGCTCTAAAATTCTATTTAGAGGCTACTAAAGATTTCAGACAAACATCATCCTTGTTTGTTGTTTATTCTGGTAAAAGGAGAGGTCAAAAAGCGACTTCCACCTCTCTTTCCCTTTGGCTTAAAAACATTATCCGTTTGGCTTATGAGACTGCCGGACGGCAGCCTCCTGAACGAATCACAGCTCACTCCACTAGGGCTGTGGCTTCCACATGGGCCTTCAAGAACGAGGCTTCTGTTGATCAGATATGTAAGGCAGCGACTTGGTCTTCACTGCACACTTTTGCCAAATTTTACAAATTTGATACTTTTGCTTCTTCGGAGGCTATTTTTGGGAGAAAGGTTTTGCAAGCTGTGGTGCCTTCCGTTTAGGTGACCTGATTTGCTCCCTCCCTTCATCCGTGTCCTAAAGCTTTGGTATTGGTTCCCACAAGTAAGGATGACGCCGTGGACCGGACACACCAATGTTGGAGAAAACAGAATTTATGCTTACCTGATAAATTACTTTCTCCAACGGTGTGTGCGGTCCACGGCCCGCCCTGGTTTTTTTAATCAGGTCTGATGAATTATTTTCTCTAACTACAGTCACCACGGTATCATATGATTTCTCCTATATATATTTCCTCCTGTCCGTCGGTCGAATGACTGGGGTGGGCGGAGCCTAGGAGGGATCATGTGACTAGCTTTGCTGGGACTCTTTGCCATTTCCTGTTGGGGAAGAGAATATCCCACAAGTAAGGATGACGCCGTGGACCGGACACACCGTTGGAGAAAGTAATTTATCAGGTAAGCATAAATTCTGTTTTCCTAGCACAATCGCGATTTCTCTCAACTTGTAATATCAGCTCAATGAAAAAGACGATATCGCTTGCGCAAAACCGTTTGTGTCTCACTTGAAATCTAGCCCTCAATTTCTGGGGAAAAGGCCGAAGAATAAATATTGTAATCAAAGTTGTTATAGTACAATTAAAAGGTATTTACTGTTTCTTCAAGAGCCAACACTTAAAGGGACATTAAAGGGACACCAAACATTTTTCTATCATGATTCAGATAGAGCATGCAGTTTTGAAAAATGTTAATTTACTTGTATGAACAAATGTACTTTGTTATCTTGGAATCATTTATTGAAAACCATATGTAGGTAGGCTCAGGAGCTAAGAGCTAGCTGCTGAATGGTGGCTGCACAAATACACCTCTTTTCATTGGCTTATCTATGTGTTCAGCTAACTCCCAGAAGTGCACTGCTGCTTTCTACAATAAAGGATACCAAGAGAATTAAACAAAATTTAAAATAGAATGAATTGGAAAGTTGCATCTGAATCAATAAAAGAAAAAAGAAAATGTGTTTCATGTCCCTTGGTTCATGCTGCTGAGTTTGGAGCTTCCAAATACACATTTCTGTGAGAAAAACTAAAAATTGTATGTCTTTGTTTGACATTGAAATTCGATTGTAAGCTCTTTAAGGGATGACTCATTGTGTAGGAAAACCTCCATATACAGCAAAGAAAATTCAAAAGCTTTTGAAATAAAGAAATATAATGGTACATATGGAGGCAGTTCAGTTGGGTGATTAGTCACTGTGCCAATTAGCCCACCCCGACACCATCATCATTCTGAAATTGTTTAGAAAGCCCACTCTGCTTTCCCAGTCCAAGTTTTCTCTGCTTGAACCTTTTCTCCAAAGGACTAACTGCTCATGCGAGTCCAACAATAGCTTGAATGAGTCACCTCACACTGATGCTGTGTGTGTATATGAGGATCAAGGAGGATTTAAGTGATTACAAAAGGACAGGCAACAGCTTAATGCAGTCAGCTTCTGCAGAGGCAGCCGTGCTCCTTAGTGGTCGCGGCTAAAGGTGCATTTCCTTTTACTAACATATGCTAAAATCACTTTTTAAAAGTCATCCACATAATAATCATTTAATCTTCCTATTATCCTTTTGCAGACCTCTGGAAGGAAATGCTGCATCACTGCGCATCTGAATCGTTACGCTTAAAAGAGCTGAATGTGTGTTGTGTAAAAAAACACATTAGCTATAATACATGTAATGACACTATGGCCTCTAGTTATGAAGGTCTTTCGGATCTGTTCCGACAGTGCGGATCAGGTCCAACAGACCTCGCTGAATACGGCGAGCAATACGCTCGCCGTATTCAGCGTGGCAACAGCAGCTCACAAGAGCTGCTGGTGCAACGCCGCCCCCTGCAGTCTCGCGGCCAATCGGCCGCCAGCAGGGGGGTGTCAATCAACCCGATCGAACTCGATCGGGTTGATTTCCGGCGATGTCTGTCCGCCTGCTCAGAGCAGGCGGACAGGTTATGGAGCAGCGGTCTTTGTGACCACTGCTTCAGAAACACGGGGCATCAAGCTCCATTCTGAGCTTGATACATATGCCCCTATGTTTATTTATGCACAAGATCATAATTAGAAAGAAACACAGATAAACAGAGAGCTTTGTAAAATAGTAACATCAACATAGTAAATAACAATCCAAGGTTCCTCCAGACAGTCACATGAAACAAGTAATAGAGACATTGGGGCATATTTATCAAGCTCGTATGGAGCTTGATGCCCCGTGTTCCATAACCTGTCCACCTGATCTGAGACAGAAATCACCCGAAATCCACCCGATTGTCCGCGAATCTGCAGGGGAGCGGCATTGCACCAGCAATTCACAAGAACTGCTGGTGCAATGATAAATGCCAACAGAGTATGCTGTCGGCATTTATCGATGTGCGCCGGCCATGATCCGCTATATCGGATCATGTCCGCTCGCACAATCATAAATATGCCCCATTAAGTTTAATTTTAAACATTAAAAGGTAGTTTATTTCAATCAATTAAAAACAGGTTAATCAGTTTACAAAGTGAGGTGTAAATCGCCACATCAGAAACATCTTGAGTCCAAAGGCACTTGGTCACTGATAAAACTGAAACACCACAGGAACAATCTACTGAGTTAAAAGGACATTCTAGATAAGTTTGAAATTCACAATTAATTTCACTTTTTTGCAATACACATGTATTAGCAATAATGCTACAAGTAAATGCTTTTACTGTTTTCAGTGAGATCATTTCCTGTGCGTGTGCACGTAAAACACGTCTAAGTATGCTTTATCCACCAACATTTTAAACAATGGCCTCTATTTATCAATGTCTGGCGAACCTGATCCGATAGTGCGGATCATTTCCGCCAGACCTCGCTGAATACGGAGAGCAATACGCTCACCATATTCAGCATTGCACCAGCTGCTGGTGCAACACCGCCCCCTGCAGAATCACGGCCAATTGGCCGCCAACAGGGGGGTGTCAATCAACCCGATTGTACTCGATCGGGTTGAATTGCGGCGATGTCTGTCCACCTGCTCAGAGCAGGCGAACAGATTATGGAGCAGCGGTCTTTAGACCGCTGCTTCATAACTGGTGTTTCTGGCGAGCCTGCAGGCTCGCCAGAAACACGGGGCCTCAAGCTCTATCTGGAGCTTGATAGATATGCCCCAATGTGTCAGCTCAGAGAGCAGAATTGTATCATGCAAATCCATTCATCGCCAAAGCAATTCAAGGCAATGCCAGGTCTCTAAACAGGCATACTCTTTAAAATGTTGGTCAATGAAGAATATCTAGGTATACTTCATGTGCAAATGCACAGAAAAGCTCTCACTGAAAATAGTGATATCATTTGGAAGAAAAGCAAAAAATGCTTCTATTCAAACATTTGTCAACACAAGCAAATGTTCACGCAATGCCACCCCTTGAGAGCTTGAAAACAAGTGCAGTCAATCACTTGAGGCTTTTAGTCATCCAACTGGGGTGATTTTAATTAATCGCATCTGAGGGGACAGAGAGGTTAAAGATGATTAAATGCAGTAGAATTGGATAACTAACAAATGCATAATTAAAAGACAAGACAATAGTATTTTTTTCTGACAAACTTTAAAGTTACAGTACTTCCATTTTGCATCTCTGTATCATTTGACAGCTATCAGCCAATTAAAAAATGCATATAAAAAGATTGTGAATATTTTCGCAATGAAAGTGAATTGGAAAGTTGTTATTTTAATTGTGTGTTCTATCTGAATCTTAAACGTTTCATTCTGACTTTAGTGTCCCTTTAAAAAACAGTTATCTGAAGACCGGTGTTCCTTAACTATCTGTTGACGGCTCGCTCATGGAAACTGGCACCAAACCATCTCAAAAGCTTGATAAATTGATCCCTAAATCTCCTTTTCTCTAGACTTAGGGGCATATTTATCAAGCGCCGTGTGGAGCTTGATGTCCCTTGTTTCCGGCAAGCCTTCAATATGATTGGGTTGATTGACACCCCATGGTAGTGGCCGATTGGCTGTGAATCTGCAGGGGGCGGCAGGGGTTCTTGTGAACTGCTGGTGCAATGATAAATGCCGACAGCGTATCATGTCCGCTCGCACATTGTTAAATATGCCCCTTAAAGTGTAACCTATTGTTACATTGTCATGCAAACTCTCTATATGCACCACAAATATATTTATTATTGTATAGTAATGTATTGGTACTAGTTTTTTAACCTTTGTTAAAGTGATGGTAATCGTTATTGTTAAAGAACATATCACATAAATCCAACCCCACTTTCATTCATGTTTTATTCCAAATAAAAGTGTTCTTACTGCTAATTGCTCTGCTTTATTCCTACCGCTCCTCTTTCCGGCTCCGATTGACTTTTTTTTTTTTCCAGTGACGTTTCTTCATATTACGGCCAACTCCCTACACAGAGAGTCAAGATCGGCACAGGGAGGAGGAGCGGCAGGAGTAAATTAGAGCGATTAGCATTGTGAATACTTTTATTTAAAAAAAATAATAATTCATGAATGAAAGTGGGCTTGGATTTATATAGTTACACTGATATGTTCCGTAACGATCAAGTTTACCATCAATTTAATCAGAAAACATTAGCTCCAGAACATTTTGCCTTTGTACAACACAGTTCATCAGATTGATGCCAGTGCACTGTGTACTTGTATAGTTTATTGTTAATAGTATTTTGTGTCCTGGTGTAACTGAGTTCATTAGTAGCACCACAGTGCTCACCTGATACTTTCCCTACAGCAAGTTACCATGACAGTTTACAGTCTGGGCTGTAACGTTTACCAGAAAAGAGGTACAGAGAAACTGGATGGCACCAGCTGGGCAGCCATTCCCATAGATAAAAGAATGAACTGTGAAGACACTAGGGGCTAATGATATTTGGTGTTAACAAACAGCTAGATTATGAGTTTTGAGCGCTATAGGGAAATTAACGACCGCCACAAAAGCGGCGGTATTTAACCTCCCTATAGCACTGCTAATACAGGTTTTGTAAAACCCGGCTTGCCCAGGCGATATGGTTGCGTTGAGCTCCATACCTCACCCAAATACAAGCAGTGTTTTTACGTGCTTGTGCACGATTTCCCCATAGACATCAATGGGGAGAGTCGGCTGAAAAAAAGCCTAACACCTGTGATTGCGGAAACAAAAGCTCCGTAACGCAGCCCCATTGATGACTATGGGGAAAGAAAAAGTTATGTTTAAACCTAACACCCTAAACCAAGTCTAAACACCCCTAATCTGCAGCCCCTAACATCGCCGCAACCTACATAATATTATTAACCCCTAATCTTCTGCCACCTAAATAAAACTAATAACCCCTAATCTGACGCTCCTGATATCGCTGCTCCCTACATCACAGTTATTAACCCCTAATCTGCCGCCCCCAATGTCGCCGCCACTATACTAAAGTTATTAACCCCTAAACCTCTGACCTCCCACATCACTAACACTAAATAAATATATTAACCCCTAAACCTAACCCTAAAGTAACCCTAAGCATAACCTTAACCCTAACGTAACCCTAAGCCTAAATCTAACCCTAACCCCTCTTAACTTAAATAAAATTAAAATAAATCTAAATAAAGCTTACAATTATTACCTAAATAATTCCTATTTAAAACTAAATACCTACCTATAAAATAAAACCTAAGCTAGCTACAATATAACTAATAGTTACATTGTATCTATCTTAGGTTTTATTTTTATTTCACATTTAAGTTTGCATTTATTTTAACTAGGTAGAATAGTTAGTAAATAGTTATTAAAGGCCGTTAAGGGTTAATAAGTTTATTATAGTGGCGACGATGTCGGGGAGCGACAGAATATTATTATTATTATTATTATCGGTTATTTGTAGAGCGCCAACAGATTCTGCAGCGCTATAAACAAAAGGGGGAGTACAACAAAACAATTATTGGGTAGAGGGCCCTGCCAAGAGTTGCACTGTTGTAGTCAGCTCTTAAGAAGGTGATCAACAAAATATGGGGTATAATATGGGGTTAATCCTTTTTTTTTAAGTGGCGGCGATGTCCGGAGTGGCAGATTAGTGGTTAATTAATTTATTATAGTGTTTGCGATGCGGGAGGGCCTTGGTTTAGGGGTTAATATGTAGTTTATGGGTGTTAGTGTACTTTTTAACACTTTAGTTATGAGTTTTATGGTACAGCTTTGTAACGTAAAACTCATAACTACTAACTTTAGATGGCAGTACGAATTTTGTGGTTATAGAGTGTACCGCTCACTTTTTGACTACCAGGCAAACTTGTAATACCGGCGCTATGGGAGTCCCATTAAAAAATACTTCTTTAAAAGTGCGGTACTGACGTTGCATGACGGCCAAAAAGGTATGTGGTACACCTATACCTGCAAGACCTGTAATAGCGGCGTTAGGGAAAAAGCATCGTTATGAAGCATAACAATGCTTTTTCACTCATAACGCAAAACTCGTAATCTAGCTGAAAGTTAGTTTTCGTGAAATGTGAATTTTGTAGAAATCATTTTAATATTCTGCATGGTACAAGAATTGTTGAACAAAATAAGATACCATTTTTAGCATAGATTGAAAATGGAAGATAAGGGAATGACGGATGATATGAATGAGTACAGAAAGTTGCTATAATGTGGTTTCTCTGTATGAGATAGTGACAGGTGCAGTTGCAAACCTTTTGCAGTACTGATGAACATGGCTGAAGTATACAGCTGTGAGGAAAACCTTTTTTTTTGTAGTTTTAACCCCTTGGCAAAGACAGAGGTTTTCATTGCTTTGTATTCAGAGGATGGATACTAATTTCTTTACACTCTTAGATTTAAGCTCAGCAGTATGTACTGTACGGCCATTTTATCAGTTTAAGAAATGCTCAGTTCATCTATAAAATCTTAGTTTATCATAGAATAAAAAACAGTATCTCTCTACAAAATTGTACTAGCAAATTGATAGTGTAGCCAGTAGTTAAATACCAAATAGATACTCTAATTGAGATGTTGCAGCACTATTCTAGTGAAAGAAACATTCTAATGCAATAATAAAATGTTCTTATTCGCTAGAGAATTTTATTAGATGCTAATTATGGACTAGATTAGAAGTGTTGTTGGGGTATTTTTTTTTTTTCTGGGATTGCGAAAACTCCCCTAGAATTAAGCTTTTTCCGCTAGTTGGGTTGCATTCCTATTACAAGTTCAAAAATACTTATTTTGTGCATGTAGTAACACGAATAGTGCAAAAATCCTAACTTAAAGGGATACTAAACACTCATTTTTTCTTTCATGATTCAGATAGAGCATGCAATTTTAAGCAACTTTCTAATTTACTCCTATTATCAATTTTTATTTGTTCTCATGTTATCTTGATTTGAAAAAGCAGTAATAAAAGGTTAGGAGCCGGCCCATTTTTTAGTTTAGCACCTTGGTAGAGCTGCTGATTGGTTTGCTACATTTAGCCACAAATCAGCAAGTTCTACCCATGTGCTGAACAAAAAATGGTCTGGCTCTAAAGCTTACAGTACTGCTTTTTCAAATCAAGATAGCAAGAGAACAAAGAAAAATTGTTAATAGGAGTAAATTAGAAAGGTGCTTAAAATCCCATGCTCTATCTGAATCACGAAATAAAAAAATTGGGTTTAGTATCCCTTTAAGTTTTCACGTGTGCGTGCATGTACTCCCCAATAGAAATCAATGGAGAAAAAAAAGTAGAAAAAAAACTAACAACCGAGATCGCACTAACACCATTGCATTTTCACATTCCTCATAGAAATCAATGGGGAAAAAAATGTTGAAAAAAATACCCATCGCGCAAACAACATAGCATATTTGCATCAGCAAATGTGAAATATTTACAGTAAATACAAAGTTAAAATCTTTATTAAATATATATATATATTTATGTGTTTATATGTGTATATATATCTTTCAATACATATATACACATATAAATACATAAATACATATATATATATACATCTTTAGCAATGTATATGTGTCTATCTCTATGTTAAAGTACTTTGCCTGCTTTTTTTTGTCTAACACCCGAGCTCTTATATCTTTGAGTCCTTATAACTTTTTTGTGCAATATTTTTTTTTTACTTTTTTATTAGACAGTGTTAATATGAGTGTAATTGTACTTTGTAATATAACTTTTGAAGCAACTTTTGTGCAACTTTTTGTTTCTGACAAACAGTTAACCACAGCTCTGAGATCACAGTAAGGATTGAAGCGTTATTGGTGATTGCAACTTGTAACATCAAGGCAATTAAAAAATGCTTGTGAAAAGACGATATCGCTTGCACAAGTCCAGTGAATCTCTTCAACTACATTCGCTCCTTAGTTGATCCTAAGCAGGACAGAGCTGGTGATTGACTGCTACACACATATGCCATTTCGGTGCCTTGACAAAATACAGACGGACATTTGACCGACGGACAGAATGCCGAAGCATGTTTCGCGTTCGGCCGAAGGCAGATACGCTCCAGAGTGCTCTGTTCTAATCAGAGCCTCAGGCGCCCCAACAGCCTCTGGGAACCTAGCCATGGGTCTTGTAATTCTCTGTCTGGGAAATTATCTATCTATCTATTTATTTATCTATCGAATCTATCTATCTATCTATCTATCAAATGTATCTATCTATCTATCAAATCTATCTATCTATTGAATCTATCTATCTAGTGGCCGGATTGTTATCTGACAGCTACTTGTCTGTCGGACTATTATCCGTTGGTCAAATGTCCGTCGGCTAACAGTCCGGCCACAGCCATTCCTTACTGGCTCACTGGCTGATTCCTGCATTACGAGGGCAATACATTGAAGCTCCTATGCAGGACTTTAACTGTGTGTTAAACTAATTTACAAGTTTTTAATGCATATTTACAATGAGCATTAATGTAATTATAAAAAGATATACTTTTAGTACTACATTTGAATGCCTCTTTAAATGAGAAAAGTAAAAAAATATATGCCTCAGTATAATTTATATTTTAGACCAGGTGGACAAAAGGATTTTGCTGCCTCTTTCTGCACCAGTGATTTTGTTCTGCATCCATTAGCATCACTGACAAATGTAAGATCAGCTTTTCAAATTGCACGCCACTCAGTTAGTCAGGCAAGCTGACGGCAGATCATAAGATCACACCTGCTGTACAGTCATTTTCCCAAAACAAGATGACAGATATTTTCAAAGCAATAGCTTTTTTTTTCCATATATAGATATATATAAATATGTGTGTGTGTATTTGTATGTACAATATGATGTATCTGTATTTGTTTAGATCTGTTTCTGTGCATGGTACATTAGAGTGTAACAAAAGCACCAAAGACAATAAGATGACAATATCTTGTCTTCTGGGAAAAAATAAATATCATTCATTTGCTTTCACCAAGCAGCGGAAATTAGATATATTTCCCTTCCCGATCTTCTCTTTAGCGACAATCAGGTCTTGCATCCCTAAAACATTTGGCACACAAAGCAACTATTTCCATACTGTTTACAAAAGCCCTTTGATGTATTTCGTTTTGTGCAGCCCTGGGCCCTGGAAAATCTACTGCCCAGTGAACTCTACCCCAAAATGTGAGTATATATTTGTCTCATATTTTTTACAGTCAGGTACAAATCCCCACTAAACAGCCATGGATTATTGGAGAGCACACAAGTGTTAAAGCTATATGCCTAATAGCCACCCCCTAAAATGTACTTACCCCCAAAATTCTGCTTCCCTAGGCACAGACCTATTTGTTGTAAACCAAAATATTCACCTCACAAAACCATTCAGTGTACCAACCCAATAAACTATTAGGGGTCTAATTTGTTTTAGTGTTACATGTAAAATATTAAGGGCCAGATTACGAGTGGAATGTTAACAGTTTCATATGAGCGAAAAGTTGTTTGTCATGGGTGTTTGCGTGCGTCGAGTTTACCGCTCGTATTACAAGTTGAAAGTAAATACAATAGATTGAGCACAATTGCAATTTACGCTAGAATGATTATGGCATTCTCAGAGCTCTGGTTAACTGTTTTGCTGAAAAAAGGCAGGCAAAGGGCTTTAACATTGAGATACATACATATACATGTCTAAATATTTATATGTATATTTATATTTATATGTGTGTACAGATGTAATTATGTATTTATATGTATATTTATATTTATATGTGTGTACAGATGTAATTATGTATTTATATGTCTATTTATATTTATATGTGTGTACAGATGTAATTATGTATTTATATGTATATTTATATTTATATGTGTGTACAGATGTAATTATGTATTTATATTTATATGTGTGTACAGATGTAATTATGTATTTATATGTATATTTATATTTATATGTGTGTACAGATGTAATTATGTATTTATATGTATATTTATATTTATATGTGTGTACAGATGTAATTATGTATTTATATGTATATTTATATTTATATGTGTGTACAGATGTAATTATGTATTTATATGTATATTTATATTTATATGTGTGTACAGATGTAATTATGTATTTATATGTATATTTATATTTATATGTGTGTACAGATGTAATTATATATTTATATGTATATTTATATTTATATGTGTGTACAGATGTAATTATGTATTTATATGTATATTTATATTTATATTTGTGTACAGATGTAATTATGTATTTATATGTATATTTATATTTATATGTGTGTACAGATGTAATTATGTATTTATATGTGTGCAGCAGTGAATAACTTGTTTTGGACAAATTATTTGTAACAAATATTCTGAAAAATTAGTTTTTCAGAATATTTGTTTGCTGCACTATTTGGAATTCATTATTTTAAAATGAAATTAATACTGAATATTCTGTAACATTTTAAATTAGTTTTCATTAAAATGTTCCTTTTTAGCAGGTGAAAAAGTCCCGATGGGTGGAGTCACCTATAGTATTATACTTACTTATAAAGGCTGTGACACACTGAGAGCAGCACGGCGCGCAGTATGATGATGCGGCTGTGCGCCCTCAGTGTGTCCTGCCTTTTCATCTCTGTGAGCTCAGCAGCGTGAGGTCGCATAGCTGAGTGCTCAGAGTTTAAATATTTAAACTTCAGAAGCGATGTGACGCGGTGTGAAGCAGTTACTTTGCCTCGCAACCGCATCGCTTGCAGTGTGTCACAGCCTTAATGCGCTGGGGAGCTGCGCTAATCCCAACCATTTTTCACAGAGCCCCGGGCGGAGCTAATAGGATGCTTAGCGTGACAGATATGAGAGCCTGTACTAACAGACCTTAACCTTTAGCGTAGGCTCTGTGATCCAACGCGCTAACCCTTCTATTAGCACGGCCCTGGGCTCTGTTAAGAAGGGTCGGGATTAGCGCAGCTCCCCAGTGCATTATATGTAAGTATTTTACCTTTTAAAGGTAATTTAAAGGGACAGTCAAGTCCAAAATAAAATTAAGGAGAGGTAGAGGGTTGTTATAACTTAGTTCAGATTGTGTTATTTATTCAAACAGTTATATCAAATAGCATCAATTTGCCAACTGTTGAATACAAGAGTGTCAGGCCATAATATGTAACAATTTTTACAAGTGCCTTTCTCTTGTTTATACAATTTGAAGAAAAAGATTCAAAGTGGAATCATACCACGCATGCACACAAAATAACTTTATTGAGAATATAAAAAAACAGCCAAACATTGCACACACACAGATTAAAATTATCTTGAACTTGGGGTGTAATTAAAGGAAGTCTCCGGATTATACTGGATATTGTATGAGATTAATATGTTAGGATTAGACTATGACCATAGAGGGAAACTATATGCTCCATAAAAACTACTCCCCAAATATGCAGATTAAGTAGTTTAAAGCGTGCCCAAAATAATATGACTGCTAATCTTTAGTAAACTCCTTCTATAGCGAGAGCTGATTTACTTTTAATCTGACTAGTGTTATAACATAGTGAAAACAGAGACCAACAGTTGTCAATAAAACACCCAAGTAAGTAGCATAAAAAGAGGGACTATTCCCAAGTGCCCCTGACGTGCGTTTCACATAACGCTTCCTCAGAGGGGTATGCGCCGGCCTGTTTTGGGGCTTTTTATATCTGAATTGTCCCTGCCTCCTAGCCAGTATTGGATCATCTGTAAACGTGTTACCATGTCCATAGGTTGTAATACTTGTCAGTTAAAAAAATTGTAGCCAATCATTTTGCACAAAGCACCGCATCAGTACCACCCAATCAGATGTCAGATATTGAGTCTGGTAACATTTGATTGGCTGATCATGTGAACAGCTGTTCATGTTGATATTTTCTTGCTTTCGATTCACCCGGACATTCCGGATTGGATAGATTCCGTTAACAGTGATGTTTCTTTTGAATCAACTATTGAATCAGCTATGTGTGTGCAAGTGTGTGCAAAGTTTGGCTTTTTTTTATATTCTCAATAAAGTTATTTTGTATGCATGTGCGGTATGATTCCACTTAGAAACTTTTTCTTCAAATTGTATAAACAAGAGAAAGGCACTTTCCTGTTGTGCAACATTTGTTGCATTTTTGTAAAAATTGTTACAGGTCCAAAATAAACTTTCATGATTTAAATAGGGCATGTCATTTTAAACAACTTTCCAATTTACTTTTATCACCGACTTTGCTTTGTTCTGTTGGTATTCTTAGTTGAAAGTTAAACCTAGGTAGGCTCATATGCTAATTTCTTAGACCATGAAGGCTGCCTCTAATATGAATGCATTTTGACAGTTTTTCACCACTAGAGGGCGTTAGTTCATGTGTGTCATAAAGATAACATTGAGATTACGCATGTGAAGTTACCTAGGAGTCAGCACTGATGCAAGTCTGTCAAAAGAACTGAAATAAGGGGGCAGTTTGCAGAGGCTTAGATAAAAGTTAATCACTGAGGTAAAAAGTAGATTAATATAACTGTGTTGGTTATACAAAACTGAGGAATGGGTAATAAATGGATTATCTATCTTTTTAAACAATAAAAAATCTGGTGTTGACTGTGCCTTTAAAGGAAACAAACTTTTTGTTTTATTCAAATAAGTTTGTGCACTCGTTTAGATATTTGTTTAGTGAAAACCAATTTGTATTTTTATTACAAACATGCATATGTAACAAAACAAATACACTTGTCTACAGATTATTTTTTCTCTAAGGCAAGGTGGTTGAGTGTGGAAGTTTAAACATCAGTTCTACTCTAAGGTTATTCCCTTTTGTATTTAGCAAATCAATATTTGACTGTAACGTTACAACTCTTATTTTCCCCGTTAACTACCATCTTTTACGTTAAAAGACATCATTAATCATGTCGGTGATGGCTACGTCAATATACAGGTGTCAGGAACATTATTGCAAATGCTCCTTTTTCAATTTGATTTGCATGACACATATGTACATACTACTGAAATAACATATGCATAAAGAAACCTGGTCTAAGTATCCGAAATTGTAGCAGTGATATATCACTTCTTTAAATATTCTCACTCTCAAAAGCTGATTCAAAAGAAAGCAAACAGCTCTTCCAATTGACACGTTTCTGCAATTATCCAGCAGTTTCATTCTAATCAATTTTAATCTTGCATAAAAAAGGATTCAATATTATCCCTTATCTTAGCCGGTGAACCATCAATCGTTACTATCGGACTACACAGACACTAATGATTGTGATGCTTAGATTTTCTGTTGAATGTTACCAAGTTAAAAGTTCATGCACTATAAGGGAACTCAGAATTGCTGAACATTTCAAGGGATTGAGGTTTTCTACAAAATAAATTTGTGTGTATATATATATATATATATATATATATATATATATATATATATAATATATATATATATATATATATATATATATATATATATTTACAGTAATTTAGGATGATGTATTTATTGTCCTCTTGCAAAACATTTTTACATTTTTATAAGGTTGTTGAAGATGATGAGGATTATAATAATAACAATAATAATTTATTTTATATAACTAATAAATTAAAGGAACATTAAACACTTTAAGTTGGTAATAGGAAATGATAAATCATATACTGTATATAAAAAAAAAACTACAATTGACTTTAATTATTTATTTTGTCCCCTTTTCTTGTTATTTGCATTTTAGTTCCTCTTAGAAAAGAAAGTGCAGAACCCTGTTATATTCTACACAGCCATCGGCTGTACACTCTAGTAACCTTTTTAGAACTGTCCCTAATTGGCCACAGCAGAGAAGGTAACCTAAGTTACAAAATGGCAGCTCCCAATGTTTTAAAGACATTCAAACTTTACACTCATTTTTTCAATACAGTATTTAAACTAATGAAACTTTAAATAATACATCTACATGTTAATAAGAGACTAATCTTTTCTTTGAATACATATCTAGCATTTATTTAGTGTTTAATGTCCCTTTAAAGGGACAGTCAACACCATAATTTTTGTTGTTTAAAAAGAAAGATAATCCCTTTATTTCCCATTCCCCATTCCACACAGTTATAATAATACACATTTTACCTCTGTAATTATCTTGTATCTAAGCTTCTGCTGACTGCCCCCTTATTTCAGTTCTTTTGACAGACATGCAGTTTAGCCAATCAGTGCTCACTCCTAGGTCACTTTATGTGCATGAGCTCAATGTTATCTATATGAATAGTTCCCGGCGAACATAGCATGTTCGCGTTCGCCTCGGCGGGCGAACATATGCGATGTTCGATCCGCCCCCTATTCGTCATCATTGAGTAAACTTTGACCCTGTACCTCACATTCAGAATACACATTACAGCCAATCAGCAGCAGACCCTCCCTCCCAGACCCTCCTACCTCCTGGACAGCATCCATTTTAGATTCATTTGGAAGCTGCATTCTTAGTGAGAGGAGGGACAGTGTAGCTGCTGCTGATTTAATAGGGAAATCGATAGCTAGGCTAGTGTATTCAGTGTCCACTACAGTCCTGAAGGACTCATCTGATCTCTGCTGTAAGGACAGCACCCCAAAAAGCCCTTTTTAGGGCTAGAACATCAGTCTGCTTTTTTTTTCTTCCTATTTCCTGTGTAATCTAATTGCAGTTGCCTGCCTGCCAGCATGTGTATCAGGCTCACAGCGTATACTGTGCCCACTTGCCCAGTGCCACCACTCATATCTGGTGTAAGAGTAGTGTACATTTAAAAAAAAAAATGTTTTTGACTGTGAAATAATAGCAGACAGCTGCCAGTACCCAAGATGGCCGCCAATAAGGCAGATGGGGAGGGTTAGAGAGCTTTTTTGGGGGGGATCAGGGAGGTTGGGGGCTAAGGGGGGATGCTACACCACAGCATATGTAAATATGCTAAAAAAAATTAAAAACTTTTTATTTTAGTACTGGCAGAAAGTAAGATGGCGGGGACAATTGTGGGGTGGGGGAGGGATCAGGGGGTCTGATGTGTCAGGTTGGAGGCTGATCTCTACACTAAAGCTAAAATTAACCCTGCAAGCTCCCTACAAACTACCTAATTAACCCATTCACTGCTAGCCATAATACATGTGTGATGCGCAGCAGTATTTAGCAGCCTTCTAATTACCAGAAAGCAACAGCAAAGTCATAAATATCTGCTATTTCTAAACAAAGGGGATCCCAGAGAAGCATTTACAACCATTTGTGCCATAATTGCACAAGCTGTTTGTAAATAATTTCAATGAGAAACCTAAAATTGAGAAAAAAATTGTTTTTTTAAAATTTGATCACATTTGGCGGTGAAATGGTGGCATTAAATATACCAAAATGGGCCTAGATCAATACTTTGGGTTGTCTACTACACTACACTTAAGCTAAAATTAACTCTACAAGCTGCCTACATGCTCCCTAATTAACCCCTTCACTGCTGGGCATAAAACACTTCTGGTGCGCAGTGGCATTTAGCGGCCTTCTAATTACCAAAAAGCAACGCCAAAGCCATATAAGTCTGCTATAATGGCATGTCTGGCACACAGTGTTGGGGCAAGGGTCCATCTGACCACTGATACCTGGTCTGCAAAGCATGGTCAGTGCAGGTATATCACCTACACTGCGCACTGTGAAGCGGGCGTAACCCTTACACTACCTGATCGATACAACATCATACCTGATGTTTTAAAGCACGTTATTCCAAACAATTTAGGAATGTTAGGTGATTTATGCCCTTTATGGATTAAAACCAGACTCTGCATCAACTATGTAATTTTCCATGGGAGTTTTGCCATGGATCCCCCTCCAGCATGCCACAGTCTAGGTGTTAGTGCCCTTGAAACAACTTTTCCATCACTATTGTGGCCAGAAAGAGTCCCTGTGGGTTTTAAAATTCGCCTGCCTATTGAAGTCTATGGCGGTTCACCCGGTTCGCCCATTCGCAAACTTTTGGGGAAGTTCGCGTTCGCCGTTTGCGAACCCAATTTTTTAGGTTCGCGACATCACTGATGGTTAGGCAAAAAGGCAGCTGAGAGCAAAAGGAAGTTGGTGGGAAAAAAAAACGGGCAAGATTAAATATGCGGCGTTGCCCGCAAAAGCAGTCAACGCTGTTTTTTATGTGGTTTTGGTATCACATATACAGCGCCGCATATAAATGCGGCACATATATTTCACCCGTTGGCCGCAATTTTTACTCCCATAAGCTAACATAGAACCGCGTCACAAATCTGTATCACATATTCAGCGCAAGGACTTATGCAGCGAAAATTGAGAAATTTGACTCCATTTTAACCTCGCCACACATAGGCAGATGCAGCAAGCCTTGCGCTGAGTATGTGAGCGTCGTAACTCCCGTGACTGCCTTAAAATATTAACTAACACCTAACTCATGCACAATATCTATCTACCTTTCAACCACAATCCCCCACCGCAATAACTAATAAAGTATATGAACCCCTAATCCGCCATTAACCCACATCGCAATAAAACTAATAAAGTATATGAACCACTAATCCGCCATTAACCCATATCGCAATAAACCTAATAAAGTATATGAACCCCTAATCTACCATTAACCAACATCACAACAGACCTAATAAAACTATTAACCCCTAATCCACCAAACCGACACAATGCTATAATCCTAATAAATCTATTAACCCCTAATCCGCGAAACCCCCACAACACAAATAACTAATTAAATTACTAAGCCCCCTAACCTAACACCCCCTAAATTATAAAATTAAAAAACTAAATTTAAATTAATCTGATTACAAAAAAAAGTCTAACATTACATAAAATAATAAACCAAATTATCAAAAATTAAAAAATTAAACCTAATCCCTATGAAAATAAGAAAGACCCCCAAAATAAAAACACCCCCTAATCTAAACTAAACTACCAATAGCCCTTAAAATGGCCTTTTGTAGGGCATTGCCCTAAGTTAATCAACTCTTTTCCTTAGATTTAGGCTTTTTTTCTTTTTTGGGGTTTGTTTTTTTTTAGATTAGGGATTTCTGGGCACTCTTAAAAGAGCTGAATGCCCTTTTAAGGGCAGTAAAAGAGCTGAATGCCCTTTTAAGGGTAGTAAAAGAGCTGAATACCATTTTACGGGCAATGCCCATACAAATGCCCCTTTAGGAAAATGGGTAGTTTAGGATTTTTTAGTGTTAGTTTTTTTTTATTTTAGGGGGTTTGGCAGGTGGGGGTGTTTTACTGTTAGAGGGGGGACTAAGTATTTTTTTAAGGAAAATAGCTGTTTAACTTAGGGCAATGCCCTACAAAAGGCCATTTTAAGAGTTATTGTAGTCTAGTATTAGATTATTGGGTGTTTTTATTTTGGGGGACTTTCTTATTTTCATAGGGATTAGGTTTAATTTTTTATTTTTGATAATTTGGTTTATGATTTTATGTAGATTAATTTAAACTTGTTTTTTTTTTTTATTTTAAGTAATGTTAGCTTTTTAATTTTAATTGTAACTTAGTATTTTTCAATTTAGGTAATTGGGGTTAGTTTTGGGGGTGTTAGGTTAGGGGGCTTAGTAATTTAATTAGTTATTTGTGTTGTCGGGGTTTGGCGGATTAGGGGTTAATACATTTATTAGGAGTATTGCTTTGTGTGGGTTTGGCGGATTAGGGGTTAATAGTTTTAATAGGTTTTTTGCGATGTGGGTTAATGGCGGATTAGGGGTTCATATACTTTATTAGGTTTATTGGGATGTGAGTAAATGGCAGATTAGGGGTTAATATACTTTATTAGGTTTATTTCGATGTGGGTTAATGGTGGATTAAGTGTTCATATACTTTATTAGGTTTATTGCGATGTGAGTAAATGGCAGATTAGGGGTTAATATACTTTATTAGGTTTATTGCGATGTGGGTTAATGGAGGATTAGGGGTTAATATACTTTATTAGGTTTATTGTGATGTGGGATAATGGCGGATTAGGGGTTAATAGTTTTATTAGGCATATTGCGTTGTGGGGGTTTTCGGTTTAGGGGTTAATACATTTATTATTAGTTTCGCTGTGGGTTTGATGGTGGATATAGGGGTTTTACGTGTCTGGTTTATTTTTGGGAGGCGGGTTAGACTTTTATGGGAGATTTGATATTTTTTTTATTTTCTTAGGCAACGGCAGTTTCTAAAGTGCCGTAAGTTACTGGCGACTCCAGAAATTTGTATTTACGCTCATTTCTGGACATCTCTAGTTTCTCAGACTTACGGCACTTTATAAACTGCCGGCGGGGTTTATGTAATATCCCGATGTGCGAGGTGAAATTACGAGCATCCTGGGTTTCAGCAGTTGCGCTGAAACTTGCGCCGTATATGTAATCTTGCCCAAAAATAGAAAAAAAATATAGAAAGGGGGATATTGAGAGGAAACCTAGTAAGGTTGTAATAATGTTTCCATATTTGTTAAAAATGAATGTATTTTGGCCTCATTTGTTCATTCTAAATTGTTTTTAATTACATTTGTTGGATATTAGTTTTGATAAAAAAATTCTTGGATGTTACATTTGATTAGCAAAAAATAAATATCATGTATAGCATTAAATAGACACCAGCATTCAAGGGTTGATTCTCATAGACTTCAATGCAAGTCTATGGGAATAAATAATAAAAAACATAATATTTGAATATCTTAATATTAATTGAATATTAAATATTTATAATTATTCTTTAGAAACATTCTAATGGAGAAATGAATGTTAAGGGGAACATTTGTTTTACAGTTTATTAGAATTAAAATATTTGCCCAGTTTTATGTTGCTATATTTTCGAAAAAAAAAAAAATGTTTTAATTATATTTTCCCAATTTAGTAATAATGTTTGTTAACAAAAGCTCATATGTTTGTCACAGCCTTAGCTGCTATATTCCGGTTTACTTGTTGAATATTTAAAGGGATAGAAAGGTCAAAATTAAAATGTTAATAGTTGCATTTCATTTTTAAAGTGATGGTAAACTCTCCCCTTTTTAAAATCAGATCTGGAATGTTGGTTATATTTTAGATGGAATTTCATTCATCAGATGTAATGAAGATGCGCTATAACTTATTTTTTAATATAGATATAAAATATCAAATCCCCCGCGCTCCATCGTCCACTTCAAAAGTACATTTTCTGTGAGCTAACAGTTTAAATTGTTCTCCAATCATCGCTTTAGCTACAGCAAAAGGTGCCAAAAGGGGAGTGCACTGATTGGAGAACAATTCAAATCTTTAGCTAAAAGAAAAATTTACTTTTGAAGTAGGCGGCAGAGCATAGGAAATTTGAATTTTATATGTATATATTAAAAAACAAGTTATAGCACATCTTCGTTACAACTGATAAATTAAACTCCATCTAAAATAACACTAACATTCCAAATCTGTTTTTAAAAACGACAGAGTTAACCATCACTTTAAATATAGACATTTTTTGGAATATACTTCCATTAATCAAAATAATTTCAGTAAAAGTTCTTATTGTTTTTCAGTAGGAAACACGCATATGCTATGAGGACCTGCGCACCAGTATTTAAATGCCACGCCCTCTCACAGAGTCATCAGTGGCTTGTATGACACAAATTCTTTACTAATGCAATGCATACCACTATCAGCTCTCTGAGCAGGCATCATGTTTGAATATTGGTGCACAGTCTATCATATCATATGCACATATGCCACTGAAAAATGGTAACATTTACTGGAAGCATTTTTGCTAATGGAAAATTATTGTACAAATGCTTCTATTTAAAAGTGAAGTTCACATATGCACATTTCAATTTTGATCTTTCTGGGGTTTTTTAATTAGTATTCTGAAAAGCTTTTTTTGCCAATTTTGGTATACAAAGATAGAACTTTGAGCAAAATGTGCATGACATTTTGTATTAAATCAATTATAATCATGGAATATATTTATTCATGCAACTGTCAGCTTGTAAATGACATGACACAACAATAAGTGCATATCTACTATATATATATATATATATATAATTACTATGGAACAACTATACTTCTAATAAGCATATATTCCATGTCTTGGTTTTTCACCTGTGACCAAATTTCTCACAGGTTATTTGAACAAATGTGCTTATTTTAGATGGTCGTTCATGTGCGTCATTTCTGGTCTCTGATATATGGTCAGTTTAGTATTTATGTCCCTCAAGATCATGTTTTCATTGAATTGACTCCACAGCGGTGTTCGGCGTACAATACGATGAGTGATAGAGGTAGAAATGATAGCCAGACTGCAGCATGACTAAGTGACAACAACCTATAGGCATTAAGAATTTAGACAGATGTTATTAATGGCAGAGCCCAACTGCCAACTGGCCAGGCTAAAAGATCTATCATACTGACAAGACCCAGTGTTCCTCAGTCTTAAAAATGCCCCTTGGTTACCATTGAGAGTGCCCTAAATAGTACAAAGCAATCTGAAAATCCTAAAGGGAATTTCACTTTCTTTTTTTCTTTCTAAAGATTTTTTTTTTGTTATATGTTGGAATGAAATGTTTTTAAATGATATCTAAATACCCATGTTAGCACACAGGGAAAAACCATGCCATATCAATTACAGTCCACATACAGAGTCTCTAAGGGACAGCCACATTCTCATTAGTGGAAACTCCAAAACAAGCACTCAGGCTAGGAATTTCAAGCTTTAATGATATCACAGTTATTCCACAATGTTTTGGTCCTAACTGAAACTTTTGTCAAATGGATCAGATAAAAATTGCATAATAAGATCAGATAATAAATCTCTTTGCATAACTTACTTTAGCCAAATAAATATGTGATTCAGTATGCAGCGAAATCTGCTATATAAAGTGGGCTGGATTGGCAAGTTTCTAAGTAAACTGTGAATTGGCACCAAATCTCTGATTCACTGTTTACGTGGATGTCATTGGGTCCCCCTTTAAGGTGACTGCGCATGCGCTAGATCATCGAGAACACGGAGAAAGCACCAGAGACTGAGCGGATTAAAATCGATTGTGCAAAAAATGCATGCGCAAAACGGTGCTTCCATTACTTTATGCCTGCCAGCTAGCTAACTATACGTTTGACTATAGAAAAAAAGTCATATAAAAATTAAAAGGTTTACATATGAAGGAAGTCTTTTGAATTTGACTGACAGCATTATAAGCTGTAGAAATATACAGACTTGCAGGCGAGATTGATGTTTTAGGAAAACACTAACATACTATAATTTAACGTTTTACATTTACGGATGCACGTTAAATAACCAGCCATTACAAGTGGCTGGTTAAAGGGACACTGAACCCAGTTTTTTTCTTTCATTATTCAGATAGAGGATGCAATTTTAAGCAACTTTCTAATTTACTCCTATTATCAATTTTTTTTCATTCTCCTGGTATGTTTATTTGAAAAGCAAGAATGTAAGTTTAGATGCCGGCCCATATTTGTGAACAACCTGGGTTGTCCTTGCTGATTGGCCAGCACCAATAAACAAGTGCTGTCCAGGGTTCTGAACTAGCAATGTGCTGGCTCCTTAGCTTAGATGCTTTCTTTTTCAAATAAAGATAGCAAGAGAACGAAGAAAATTTGATAATAGAAGTAAATTAGAAAGTTGCTTAACATTGCATGCTCTATTTGAATAATGAAAGAAAAACATTGGGTTCAGTGTCCCTTTAATGCTACCACAAGCTCATGGTAGCACTTTGCGCTAATTAAAATTAACCAGAGGTCAGACCTCTTTTTAATTCAAAAAATGTCCCCCAACAATCCCCCTAATATAGTGGATAGTTACTTTATTTAAATTAAAAGTTAAATTTATTTTTTTAATAACTACACAAAGTGGTATAAGGGGTTAAAGTGCAGAGATGGGGGGTGTCAGAAAAAAATGGCACTAAAAATATATTTTAAATATGCTAGGTTATTTGCCATGTCTATCGGCATCAGAAGGAGGCTCCCATTGGAGCCTATGGAAGTGCGCTCTTGTGAACACAAGGCGTCCATGCAATGCGAACGTGAGGTCGCATTTGCAATGTGCTTTACTTGTAATACCAGTGCACATTTTTTTTGTGCCGGTATTACTAAGTGGAGTGCAAATATCGCGATCCTTAAAGCACAATTTTGCACTCCACTCATAATCTAGCCCTAAGTATTGAAAAACAGATTTCAGAAAGTGCACGGTCTGACTTTACCATCACGTTAACCCCACAGTTCTCTTTCTTTTTCCTTCTCCCTTTGCACGTTTTGTTTTCTGATTTTAAATGGACGGAAACACCATGTGATTACAAGATTGTTCTGCAACTGCGCAATAGGTTTACTTACTGAGTGAGTAGCCAAACTCCACCCATCAGCTTCCCAATTGGTAAGAGCCAACCAGGATTTGTTATTGAAGTAGACATATATAGCACATTGATTTGCATTTCCTTATCTGATAATCAGGGGCATACAGTATATGCAGCATCACTAGGCTTGTGGAATCTACCATATGCACTTCTAGATATTCGAATTATAAAAACATCAAATAGCCCCTAGCCCCATGGCCTCTATTTATTAAGGTCTGTCGGACCTGATCCGACAGTGCGGATCAGGTCCGCCAGACCTCGCTGAATACGACGATCAATACGCCGCCTGCAACGCCGCCCCCTGCAGACTAGCGGCCAATGGGCCACCAGCAAGGAGGTGTCAATCAACCCGATCGTACTCGGTCGGGTTGATTTCCGGCGATGTCTGTCCGCCTGCTCAGAGCAGGCAGACAGGTTATGGACCAGCGGTCTTTGTGACCGCTGCTTCATAACTGCTGTTTCTGGCGAGCCTGCAGGCTCGCCAGAAACACGAGGCATCAGGCTCCATTCGGAGCTTGATAAATATGCCCCTATGTATTAAAAGGCTGGCGGACAGCTTCTCAACTTTGCTGCATACGGGCAGCGGATCTGTTCGTCTGCTGGTCCATATGTATCATTACACACTCCGATGAGTGTGTAGTGCCCGCCCTTTCATTCGCACGGCCAATTGCGTGAGTGAAGGGACTTTCAATCAACGACAGCGAGCAAGCTCTCTGTGATTTCTCTTTGCCACCTCTGAGGTGGTGAAAAAGTGTAAGAAGCAGCGGTCTACATTGCGCATGTGCGAACCTTCCCCACAAGGGCTCTGGAGCAGCGCTCCCTGCTTCGTAAATGGATCAGACAGAAAATGTAATCTTAATCAACTTTCCAATTTACTTATTATGAAATTTTGTTCCATTCTCTTAGTGTCTTTTGTTGAAGAGTAAACCTATGTGGGCTCATAGAAGCTCTACGTGTCTACGTGCCTTTAATACTTTATTGTAGCTGTATTTGCAACAAAGTATAATATATAGAGTACCAAAGACTTCTGCACTCTCCTAAGCTCATATAAGCCAACCTAAATTGATTAAATATTATATATATACAGTATATATATATATATATATATATATATATATACATAATTAATCATTTTATATTTGATTCTTACAATATCTACAGTCCCTTTAATTTAATGTTAATACTTTTTCTGAACTATATTACTTTATCTTCTACATAGCTGCTTATTTTTTCCCTTTTAGTTACCCATATCTCTCCTCATCCATAGTGTCATGAGATGCAGGACACAGCATAGAAGGTACAACGCTATTTTATTGCAGAGCATAAAAGTATACAGCTTGCACAACACATCTAGCTCAGTAAGTGTGGCATAGACAATAATGATCCTAAGCACCGCCCCAACCTTTGACGTCACCTCCCACTCTCATAGCATCTTCCCCCTTTTTAAAGGACAAAGCATACATTTTTTTTTTAGAATACATCAAATAACAAGGTATACAAGAAGCATACAAAAATAGTTTTGTTTAGTATACAACAAATAACAAGATAAAGACAATATATATATGAACAACAAGAAATACAATCCTGACTTGAACATTATGGTAGACTACCCTAGTCCACAGTAACCATGGGATTATTCTGTCCATTCTTCCGGTCACTGCTCTAACTAGTGCTAATCCCTATATCGGGCTGGAAGTTTTGCCACTCTTCCAATTGATGTCATTTTACATGTCTGTCCTCTGGTACAGAAGAGAAGAAGGTGATTGAGAGTCTGCTGGAAGTAAAGCAGTATCCCCACTGTGATCTTGCTGAGGGGAAGGTACCCCTCTTAAAACAGGGGAAGGGGATCCCACTAGCCGTGGCTCTGAGGCATCCTGTCCCAAACTCTCAGGTACTGGCTGAAGATGTCTTCTATTTCAACGTGTGACTGTCCCTATATCAGTAAGGACTACATAAGACCTTGGTTCTGGAGAGCGTCCAATTACCATAGCAGGTGTCTTCCATTTCTTCTCATCATCCAGTTTAACTCTGACACTTTGTCCCACATTCAGCTCCTGCAAGAGCCTCACAGAGTGTTTTCTGTTGTAGAAGAATCGATAACCCCTTTTTGCCCTCTTCATCCCTCTTCATCCCTCCTAAGGACCTCATCCCGAGGAACAGAGTTGGTTGGCTGGAAGGCACCCACAGAGGGTAAAGTGGTGCGAATCTGATGTCCTAGCATCAGCTGTGCTGGGCTAAAACCCGTGGCTTGGATGGGAGTCGCCCTATAGTCCAAGAGAGCTAGGTACGGCTCAGATTGCTTCAAAATAAACTTTGTTGTTTGAACTGCCCTTTCAGCCATTCCATTGGCCTGGGGGTAATGTGGACTTGACATGGAATGGACAAAATTATATTCACTACTGAAAGAACTGAATTACATAAAAGCAAACTGCATTCTGTTGTCACTCACTAACGCCATTGGTATGCCCCACCGGGCGAACAAGCTCTTGAGACGAGTGATAATGGCTTGACTGGTGATCTCATTCAAGGGTGCAATTCCAGGTTCCAAATACCTGGAATAGTAGTCAATCATGGCTAGGTACTTTTTCCCGTGCCGTTCACACAAATCAGCAGCTATTTTCTGCCATGGGCCTGCAGGCTACGTAGTAGAAATCAAGGGCTCTCTTCTCTGAGTAGGCCGGCGTTCCCAGGCAACATCTTTCTTCAACAACTCTGTGATAGGGTGTAGTACTGTGAATAAATCTGGAAGGAACATGCCCACATAATTCCCAAGGCCAAATATTTGTCTCTGCTCGTGTACATCAGAAGGACTTTTCATCTGTTCAATAGAAAGGATTTTATCAGGGTCTGGCTTGATGCCATCTCCATTGATGATATGCCCAAAATAACATAACTTTCTAAAATGGCATTTCTCCTTATTTAATTTCAGCCCGGACTCTCTAATGGTCTGCAGCACACAGCTCAATTGCTGATCATGTTCTTCAATGTAGACCCATACACTAAAATGTCATCCATGATGACTGCCATGCCCTTGTGGTCCCTTAGGAGAGAAATCATCTCTCTTTGAAAGATTTCAGAAGCAGAGGATATCCTGAAGGGGAGTGTGCAGAAGCAAAACTGACCTACCAGTGTAATGAAGGTTGTCAGTTTGCAGCACTTTGGATCTAGAGGTATCTGCAAAAGCCGCAGGAAGCATCCAGTGTAGAGAAGAACTTCAACCCCAGCCAATTTCGGAGCTATGTCTTCAAGTGTCGGCAGCACATATCTCTCTCTCTTCACTGCGTCATTCAGACTTTTCAAGTCCACGCAGATGCGTACCTTCCCGTTTTTCTTCGCAACAGGCACAATGGGGGCACATCAGTCAGTTGCTTCAACAACCTCTTCAATAACTCCCATATTCTTTATACGCAGAGGTTCCTTCTCCACTTGAGGCATGAGCGGGAATGGAATTCTACGAGGAGTGGTAATGATGTATGGGACTGCGTCACCTTTAAGCGATATTCGGACTTGGTTGCAATTCAGTAGGCCCAATTCACCAAACATGTCTTCTGAAATCTCATTCACTCTGGCGACCAGGCCCAAACCACAGGCTGCTTTTCTGCTCAATAGGTTGTTAACGCACTAACCTCTAATCACATGGTGAATTTCCTCTGCTGGAACTTGCAGCTAGCAAGATATTTCCCCACACAATCGATGCGGCCACCAGGAGTATGAACTTTTGTTGTAACTTTTGCCAGCTGAGGCTGTCGAGGCAGTTTTATGAATGCTATAAGGGACATAACAGTTATGTCTGCTCACGTGTCAATCTTGAAGGCAACTTTGGCTCCCATTACAGTAAGGTTAACCCATCAATCTTCGTCTGAACCAGACCGGTCAAAAACAGACCCTGTAAAGGACACTTCTTGACCCTCCTGGTCACTATCCATCTGCATCTCCTTAATGTATTCAGTTTTACACGTCACTTCAAAATGGCCCATTCAGTTACATTTTCTACATCTTTTATCTTTAGCAGGGCATATGACATTCTTATCATGGGTACGGTTACACCGCGTGCAGCAAGCCTGCTGCGCCCATCTGCTTCTGGGCCTATCTTTTGCCCTTGGTCTGCCGCTCACAGTGTGCCTTTCACCTGCAGCTCTCCTGAACTGCTGCACTTCATCCACAATACTCTCAGACCTCAGATCAGCACTTTGCTTTTTCACCAGTTCACTCTGACGGGCCATCCTAATAGCCCCATCTAATGTTAATTCAGCCTCCAACTGTAGCTTCAGTGAGACCTCAGCATCTGCAATTCCTATGACTATTCTGATTTGCTCTTCTTTAGCAACACCAAACTCACAGAATTCAGCTAGTTCATAGAGGCTGCACACAAATGACTCCATAGATTCTCCCACATGCTGAGCACGTTTGTGAAAACAAGCCCTCTCATGAATAACATTTGTTTTGGGCACTGAGTTTATTCATAACTATTTCAAAGTCAAATTCTTCCCCTTCTTGGAAAGTAAAGGCATTGAACACTGGCTCCACATCTTTCCCCATAGAGTATAAAAGAGAATTAACTTGTACTTCACCAATTTCCTTGTCCAGCTTGGAAGCAATCCTGAGCATTGAAACTGCTGATGCCATGTGGGCCAAGCTGCAGGCTGAGAGAAATGAAAAGGCTTAGGTGGGGTAAACTTCGACATCGTCATTACTCAGGAAACAGAAGCGCAGGCAAGGACTTCTGACACCATGTAATGAGATGCAGGACACAGCATAGAAGGTACAATACTATTTTATTGCAGAGCATAAAAAGTATACAGCTTGCACAACACACCTAACATAGACAATAACGACCCTAAGCCCCTCCCCCATCAGGTGACATCACCTCCCACTCTCATCACACATAGATCCTCTCTTTTTAAACATCACACAATTTTACTATACACTTTTAAAAGATGCTCCATGTTAAGAATTCAGCAACTGATGAACAGAATTAAATCGTAAAGATTGACTTATTATCCCTGGTAGATGTAAAACAAGATTCCATCCCAGGCAAGTGTGACATTTAATAAACTGCAAGAGCAAAGCCAATGTGACAAAACCTGTTAATGGAATTATTTTCTTGTAATTCATTGCTTCTAATATATTATTCTCACTAATGGTATAGATCAGTGAAAGGGACACATTAGAAATAATTCAACAGTATGCAAACTGCATGGGAGAAATGCTTAGATGTGTGTTACTTTGCACGTTACATATACTTCAAAGAAATAGTTTAACTGATATATATATATATATATATATTTATATTTATATATAGACATACATATAGATAGATAGGGGGAGTTTGTCACACACTCATTTGTGATTTTGAAATATATATGCAAAAATGCATTTCAAATTCTAATTTGTTAGCTATGTTGTTTTGTAGTTCAGGGACATACCTCAATAAAAAGCATCCTGAGCATTGTTCACCACATTTCTGCAACCATATCAGGACAGATATAAATTAGCTCATGCACCGATCAAAGAATCACAGTTTAGATTCTTGTAGGTCAGTTTCCTGGGTTCTACAAGATACACTCCAGCTTATCTGGGGTACTAGAAAACTTAGCACAGGATACGTTAGAGGAAAAGCAGGCAAAATAAATAATATATTATATATTTTTTTTATATTTAGAATTGTGTTTTCAATGTAATATCTCTTTACATTAATATAAAAATGCATTGAACTGGATGCAACATAAGTATACCATTGTTGCAAACATTGTTGCAAACATTGTTGCAGACACAGATGCCATATAGTGTTCAAGAGCCTACCTCAGTATGTCATCACAAAAAGGAGCAATATTTCAACAAAGGATAATAAAAGATAGGTACATTTGATAATATAATTAAATTAAATCTTTTTCTTTTAAACTGTATTCTCTTTCTGAACCACTAAAGTTTCACTATGCCCTTTATTAACACCTTGAGACTGTGATTTAAAATGTTTAATTATGCACAGTAAAATAATTTATTTTGCCACCTTTCTTGTAATTTAACTCTAAAACTTGTGGATTTTCAGTCTAGGAATTTAAAATACACACTGCTTACTTCTCAAGGATAAACCTGCTACATATCTGTCCCTAATTGGCTTCAGCAAAGGTAACAAACTTAAAAACAACAGTTTTTTTCTTACATAATGACTGTTAACCCTTTCGTGACAAGGTTAAAGTGCCTACATCGGAACACCTGTTCCGATGTAGACAAATTGAAACTACGCGATCGTGCATACGATCGCAAGATTTCAATTATTGGATTGCATCTGGGGGGCGTCCCTACAACCCTAGGAACGCCCTCCAGACCGCGATCAAGTCCTTGAAGCACAGAAGGCTTCAGGACAGCCGTTTGTTATGACGTTATATTCCGTCATAACGGCTTTAAAGCCCAGTGTAAATATGACGGAATAGAACGGCATAACGGCGTTAAAAGGTTAATGCTGTGTCTACTCAAGTAAAAAGTCCAGATTTATTTATTCAAATGAAGCAAGTC
The DNA here is from genome assembly GCF_027579735.1 of Bombina bombina. Taxonomy (NCBI): domain Eukaryota; kingdom Metazoa; phylum Chordata; class Amphibia; order Anura; family Bombinatoridae; genus Bombina; species Bombina bombina. The sequence goes on from NC_069504.1 coordinate 1,083,805,841, forward strand.
ATGGGTGGAGTTTCTCTACTGAATACAATTGAAGTAATTATCAAGGTTTTAATTTGTCTTGAAAATGCTTACAGCTGGTTGATATGTTATTCCATGCCAGGACAGCAGTGATGTCTTGAAACTCCAGTTTCTTTAATTTCCTTTTAATTTATCATCAAATTGTTGAGATTTTGATTTCTCATTTTAGGATCTCTATATGTGTGAAAAATAATGTCACAGGCCCTATGCTAACTACTCTAACTTAGTCTATTGTACCCTCAGTACCCAATGAGGAAAAATAATCCAAAATATATTTTGTACCACCTGCATGTACCACCATCAAAGATTTATAGAAATTCCCCATCCAAAGATTGCCAACACCCAAATATGATCTGCAATCATCAGAACCTTTTTGTTAGAATGTTTATTCTATGGATCATAAAAAATATGTACACATTGGAAATTGTTGTTCAGCAAATTAATTCATTCCTTTTTACCTTAAAAGATTTTTTTTTTACTCTTTTCTCAGATCCAGCTTAGTAGCATATGATAGTTTACAAAGGCTTAGATAAATATATATTTTTAAAATATTTTTAAAACTATGGCTAGTATTTTGCATCATACTTATAGGGACACTAAACCCAATTTGTTTCTTTAATGATTCTGATAGAACATGCAATTTTAAGCAACTTTCTATTTTACTCCTATTATCAATTTTTCTTCGTTCTCTTGCTATCTTTATTAAAAAAACACGAATGTAAAGCTTGCACCAGCCCATTTTTGGTTGAGAACCTGGGTTATGCTTGCTTATTGGTTTGCTAACTGTATCCACCAATAAGCAAGCGCTATCCATGGTGCAGAACCTAATATGGGCTGGCTCCTAAGCTATAAATTCCTACTTTTTAAATAAAGATAGCAAGAGAACAAATAAAAATTGATAGTAGGAGTAAATTAGAGAGTTGCTTAAAATTGCATGATCTATCTGAATCATTAAAGAAAAATTTGGGGTTTATTATCCGTTTAAAGTGACAGTCAACTTCAAAAATGTTTTTGTTTAAAAAGAAGGATAATCCCTTTATTAGCCATTCCCCAGTTTTGCATAACCAACACAGTTATATTAATGTATTTTTTACCTCTGTGATTACCTTGTATCTAAGCCTCTTTTGACATCCCCCTGATCACATGACTTTTTATTTATTATCTATTGACTTGCATTTTAGCCAATTAGTGCAGTGTCCTGCACAACTCCACGGGAGTGAGCACAATGGTATCTATATGGCCCACATGGATTAGCAGTCTACTGTTGTGGAAAGCTAATTTAAAAAGCATGTGATAAGAGGTTTAGAAACAGGCAGAAATTTAGAGGTTTAAATGTAATAAAGTATATTAATATAACAATGTTGGTTTTGCAAAGCTGTGGAATGGGTAGTAATATTAAAGGTGTTATTTATCTTTTTAAACAATACAAATTGTGTTGGTAATTGTCCCTTTAAATATTCTCCGTGTCCTTGGTTAGCTTTCAACCTTTTTAGCTATCATTATTTTATATATACATATTTTATAAAAAGTGTCTTTTCCAGTTATATTGTTTTCTTTCAATATTTCTAGAACATTATTGTAATTATCTTGAAATATATTGACTTAGCCCTTGTTAATGTGTTTACACTTACATGGATAAAATGACTAAAGCATTCCATAAAGTAATAAAAGTGTTTATTTTTTGTTTTATGAGTCAAATAAAGTTTATATACAGGTGTAATCTGCTAGTATAACACATTAGGATACCTACTGTACTGTACTTACAACAGTGTGTGCATCCATTGATAACTTGTTGGTGCAGTAATACAATTCTTATTTATTAAAGCATTTCTTTTTTACTTACATTCTTATAGGCTGCATTTAAAGGGGCAGTATACTGTAAAATTGGGTTTTTCTTAAAGGGGCATTAAACACTAAATAAATGCTAGATAGAATGATGAATTCAAAGATAAGATAAGTCTGAGAATAACATGTATATGTATTTTTTTAAAGTTTCATTAGCTGCTTAAATATTGACAAAATAAGTGTAAAGTTTTAATGTCTATAAAACAATGGGAGCTGCCATTTGGCCAATTAGGGATAGTTTTAAATAGGTCACAACAGTGGGCAGACAATGGCTGCGGGGAATATAACAGTGTTCTGCGCTTCCATTTCTAACAGCAACTGAAAAGCTCACAATTTCAGAATGGAATTACAGGAAAAGGGGCCAAAATAAATAATGAATGTACATTGCAGAGGTTTTTATATACATATGATTTATCATTTTACATTACTATCTCAAAGTTTTTAATGTATTTTCAATGACTTGCTATACCAGCTGCAGTGTATAAAATGTATGAGAAAGTGCATTTTCAGGTTTATTTGTTTATATAAATTAGCTGGTTTTGTGCTTTTAAACCTCATCCTATTACAATGGGTTGAGCTTGCAGGTAATATCAGATCTCTTTATGTTATCACTTTGTGTACACACACTTGCTGCCTAATCTTATATCTGTTTGTAAACTAAAACTAAATACTTAGGCCTCGATTCTAAAAAGATCTCTGGGCTGGTGAGATTCTATAAGAATGCTCGCCAGCCCTTCTATTTCCCTGGTGGAATTCTACAAAGCCACTTTTTATACTGAAAACAGGGTGTCTCGCATATTGGCGTATACTGCATTTTCGTATAGGAAGTAGATGCATACATTACAAAAGGTGTACAGTAAAATTCATAATTTTAAAATGTTACAAAACTAATAATTGAACTAATCACAAAAAAATATGCAGGAAAAATTGTATTGTTAAGGTGCATCCAAATTCGTACCTAAATTGTTTACCAAAAATCCTATTTTATAAAAAATGTAACATTTGTAGGTAAATTACACAGGAATAAATCGTATTAACTATGCACAGCGTAAATCGTAATTTGATTTGTATTAAGCGTGATATTCATGTTTTAAAACACGCCAGTTTCAACCTCTGTACTTCCCCATTCATTGCAAACGTTTACCTAGCAGAGAGCTCTCATTATTTGTATGGGAGACATCTCGTCAGTGTTGGAGTGGGAAACCACGTCTTGACCTACCATTTTTTTAGAATCAGGGCCTTAGAGAGAACACTGGAAAATTTACATTTTATTACTTAACTATTCTGCACCCCAATGGTAGTGTAATTTATTTTGCTGGTGGAATTCTACAAAGCCACTTTTTATACTGAAAACAGGGTTTCTCGCATAAGGGCATATACTGCATTTTCGTACGGGAAGTAGATGCATACATTACAAAGGTGCACAGTAAAATTCATAATTTTAAAATGTTACAAAACTAATAATTATGATCTTATTATTCGAATCATCATATAGCAATAGCCAAACAAGGCTTTATTTTCAGTATATATGTAATTGTTTTTGTCTCTGTATACACAACTAGCGAGGCTGAAGCATAGGTGTAACTGGAAATGCTTTAGCAAAAGATGTAGATTGTATTTCTGATAGCTTCACCCTTCTCTCCTTCCTTCCTATGTCTCTAATTCCTCTCTATAACTAGCTGTAGTCACCAGCTATAGCTTGAGTTTACATTTCTCGTGATAGCTCCTCTAATGCTCTTGTCAAAGGTAGACGCAACATAATTGATGGAATTCCGTTTATGGTAAAATCAAAAAGGGGAGGCAGGTAATGTAAAATAGAAAAAAAGGCGATCTCTGAAGAAAGGATATTAATTCATCTAAGGCTTGGTTGTTTCCTGTGTAATCCTTTTTTTTTTCTATTGCAGCATTGTAAGTTCAATCACATTATGTATAAGGAAAAAAAGGAATTCCTGTATAATATTAACTCAAGGTATAATGTACGTAATATATAGTGATGCAGAGAGCGTCTTGGCTGGAGTATGACAGCACCTCTAACTGATATCTGGATTGCATGTGACATTTTTATTACCATCTTAGACTATTTCATATCACATCAGACCTTTTTTTTTATGCTTCTTAAATCCTTAGGTTAACTATTTCCAAATCACTGCAATGCAGGCCTGGCTGGAATTCCAGGTGTTCAATTTCAAATATATTTATTTATTTGTTTTATTTATTTTTTCTTCCAAAATGCAAGAAATGTATCAAATGGAATTATGTATATGATTCATTTGCATGATATTGTCTAAGTACAAAGTACAAACCTGTGGAAAGTAAAATGATTTTGCATTGGTTTAAATGAATTAAGATTGCAAAAAATGTTTGGAGCTTGGGGAAAAAAAGATCTTAAAGGAATATTCTAGTTAAAATTAAACTTTAATGATTCAGATAGAGCGTGCAATTTAAGCAACTTTCTAATTTACTCTTATTATCAATTTTTATTTGTTCTCTTGCTGTCTTTATTTGAATGTAAGCTTAGGAGCCGGCCCGTTTTTGGTTCAGACCCGGGTAGCACTTGCTGATTGGTGGCTACATTTAGACACCAATCAGAAAGTGCTACCCAGGTATTGAACCAAAAATGGGCCGGCTTCTATGCTTATATTCTTGCATTCTTACATAGAAACATAGAATTTGACGGTAGATAATAACCGAAAAGGCCCATTAAGTCTACTCATATTATATGTTACTTTTTCTTTAGGATAGCCTTATGCATGTCCCAAGCATTTTTTAATTCCTTTACAGTCTTTGTGTTTACCACCTCACATGGAAGTTTATTCCATGAATCCACCACCCTTTCTGTAAAAAAAAGCTTCCTAAAATTTCTCCTGAATCTGCTACCCTCTAACTTTAGATTGTGTCTGCTACCCTCTAACTTTAGATTGCGACCCCTTTTTTGCCATTTATTTTTTTGTGGAAAATGCTTTCAGCTTCTACTTTATTAAGTCCCTTCATATATATGAAGGTTTCTATCATGTCACCTTTTTCCCTTCTGTCCTCTAAACTATACTTATTTAGGTCATGGAGTCTTTCTCTGTATGTTTTATATTTTAGACCATGTACCATTTTAGTAGCCCTCTTTTGGACAGCTTCTAGTTTATTTATATCTTTCTGCAGATATGGTCTCCAGAACTGTACACAGTATTTCAGATTTGGTCTAACTAATGATCTGTAAAGTGGCATAAGAACCTTGCTATTTCTGCTACTAATACCTTTCCCAATGCAACCAAGTATTCGACTGACCTTGCTGGCTGCATTACTACATTGTGTATCAAATTTTAAATCATCTGAAATAATAATTCCTAAGTCCCTTTCTTCTTGTACCATTGAGACTATAATTGGCCTTTGGGTTTTTGGATCCTATATGCATAATTTTGCTCCTATATCCATATATTTGACCAGTCCTCTAGTTTTTTTAATATCACTATTCATTTGATCAACCCCTCCTGGAACATCTACCCTGTTACAAATGTTTGTATCATCAGCAAACAAGCAAACCTTCCCCTTAAGCCCACTTCCAATATCACTTATGAACATGTTAAACAAAACAGGCCCAAGAACTGACTCTTGGAGAACACCACTAGTAACTGATGCCTCATTTAAATGTACTCCATTAATTGAAACCCTCCGTCGTTTATATTTAAGCCAGCATTAACAATCTTAGCTATTCTAAGGCAATACATTTTGTGAATAAGTTTGTTGTGTGGGACGGTGTCAAAGTCTAGATATGCAACATCTACGGCTCTTCCCTGGTCTATTATTTTAGTTACATGGTCAAAGAAATCAATTAGATTAGTCAGGCATGATCTTCCAGCAGTGAAACCATGCTGTCCTTTGTCTACGTTGCTTAAAACTGGATGCTCTATGTGAATCATGAAAGTTTAATTCTGAATAGATTATTCTTTAAAGGGACAAAAAATCAAATTTTTTTTTCTTGTGCAATTTAGATAGAGCATGCAATTTTAAGCAACATTCTAATTTACTCTTTTGGTATCTTTATATGAAAAAGCAGGAATGTAAGCTTACCCATTTTTGGTTCAGCACCTGGGTAGAGCTTGCTGATTGGTGGCTACATCAGTTCTCAGGACAGGACAATACTCAATTTTCAAAATCAAATCACAGGAAAAGGGGGCAAAATAAATAAAGTATATATCAAAGATTTTACTATACATAGTTAAACATTTTGTGTTAATTATTAGATAAAAATAATCCCCCATTTACCCCCATTTCAATCTATTGGACTTGCTCATGTGAATTTTTATGAATGGCTTTTCGCAGAGTTTTGAAACATCTTAATCGCAAGCTTTTTAAAACTATTTTAGACATGATAACTTTCCTGCCTAGAACTTCCAATCAATTCGAAAATTGTATTTCAGCAGCCGAATTTTCAAATTCCTCCACTCAATAAACATTTAATTATGTGGATTTCTAGAAAAAATATTTTCCAAATTACACTTTTAATCCTTGAAACACAAATAAAATATAACGTGGTCACCTAACTTAAAAAAACAAAGCACCAGACCCACTTAGGGCCCTACCATGACTCCTTTCTATACACTAATCAACTACATACAAACTACTCAAGACGAATCCCTCTACTTTCCTAAGACGATGTTGTGTTCTATGGGCTGTCACAGACTTTCACACTCCAGGCTTAGATGTTAATACTCCTTAATGTCATATTGCATTGATACCAGATGTATTTGTTTAGATGAAAATACACGGATACATGTATGCTTCGACCAAGAATTAATGGACACACATGGAAATTATAACTGTTCAATGTTTATTGTTACTAGTTTACTTTGGTTGTTTTGTTACAAAAAAGAAGGAAAAATTGTGAAAATGCAAGGCCCTCAATGTTGGGAACTTTACTGGTTCATCTCTCAAAGGGGTTCTACAGTTTGGACTCTATTGAACTCCTTATGGACTCACTTATCTGAGATATGTATGGACTCTATATTTAACACGAGGCCTAAGCCTTTAATCTTTGTTTTGCAAATGATCATCGTATTTTTTTTGACACATGTATGTTTTAAACAGAAATAAACAATTTTTCCTTAAAAAAACAAAAACAAAAAAAAAACAAAGCACCATTTGTTTTCGGAAAATTGTATTTTTGCAACAGATAGGACCTGCTGGCTGAAAATTTTATTTTTGCCACAAATATTACAGCTTTACAAATCAGTCGTGCTCTTTAATAATAAATACAGCCACACTCTTTACTTACTACGAGAGCTCTCTCTTTACGTCACGTTGGGACCATAAAGCAACCTTATCTGTGTACCGCGCCTGCGTATGAATAAGTAGTCTCACAATTAAGACGGCTCGAGTCTAGGGCTAGCAGAGTAGTCAAGCCTGGAACACATGGGAACCCCACAGCTCAGGTACAGCAATGACAATGAACTATTCTCAGCCAATCAAAGACAGACTCATTCTACAAAGTAATTGTATTGGCTGGACGCCATGTCAGGTTGATTAGGGGGCAGGTCCTGTTGGCTGCTCTCCATCCGTCCGCTACTAGCTGAAGACTACTGTACATAGTTAGAACAGTAACAGTGTCAGGCTCTGTACCGCCTACACAGCAACGAGACACTGGTATAGCAGCAACAGCACTGACCTGCACCATTTGGTGCCATAAATTCTGGGGACAGAAAGATGCAGAACCTAGCACAAAGTATAGCTGATATTAGTGTGTCAGAGAAAGTATCAGAGAGCAGCATCAAATCCTGGTACAGAGTAAGTAAAAGAACCTGAGGGGGAGTAACAGACCCTGCGAAAAACAACAACACCAGTCCATTCAACCAGCAGAGCCTGGTGACAAATAACGGAGGACAGAATTAGAAAGTAGCAGCAGAATATCAGACAGAGCAGGACCTGGAAATGCCAAACCCAGGGATACCGAGCAACATCTCAGCCTGGCGCATGAAGAGTCTGTACTATGGGCTGACCACTCAAGACAAAAAATAGGAGAGTTTGGGACAGACAGTAACCAAAGCTGGGGCGCATGCTGAAGTACACATACTTTTTTTTTTATATCTTCCAGGCGGTCACCTCAAAATTCACTCAGGGTCCACTGGTAGACCGCGATCTACCTATTGCCCACCCCTGGTCTAGGTGGTGTATACTTATGGTAGTTCATATATGTTTAGTCAAACTGTAATAATGTATCCAAAATCCAGAAGAGTAATTAAGAGATCGTCTGAGGTCAAAGCACCATCTGGCAGAAACACGGCAAATGCCTGAAAAACAAAGGTAGGATCAAGTACGAGTCACAAAGGCCAAAGTCCAGTCCAGTAATGAAAAAGCAAACCTATTATATAGTAAATGATGCCTTAAATAGGCAAAACCTCAAATACTAAACACAATATTGTGACAAAGATTACAAAGAACTGCTTGGATCTGTTTGAAATGTTATTTATGAAATGAGTCACAATTATATAAAATGGTTAAAGGGACAGTCTACTTATAGAAAATTTAGTTTAAAAAGATAGATAATACCTTTATTGCCCATTACCCAGTTTTGCATAACCAACACTGTTATATTAATATACTTTTTACCTCTGTGATTACCTTGTATCTAAGCTTCTGCAGACTGCCCCCTTATCTCAGTTCTTTTTTACAGACTTGCATTTTAGCTAATCAGTGCTGACTCATAAATAAATCCACGGGAGTGAGCACAATGCTATCTATATAGCACACATGAACTAGCAGTGTCTAACTGTCAAAAACTGCCAAAATGCCCTGAGATAAGAGGCGGCCTTCAACGGTTTAGAAATCAGTTTTGAGCCTACCAAGGTTTAGCTTTCAACAAAGAAGAAGAGAACAGAGCAAATTTGATGATAAAAGTAAATTTGAAAGTTGTTTAAAATCGCATGCCCTATCTTAATCATTACATTTAATTTAGGCTTGACCGTCCCTTTAATCCCATGTTTTACTTTTGCTTTGGCCACATATCTTTTGCATATTTGCCTTCCCTGAAAAGTACAGGATTTGCACATAACTTATTGTGTTGCGCTTTCACAAGAAGAAATATGGCTCAGAAAAGAGCAGAATGCCACATTCGGCAGCTAATGAAACAACTCTAGGATATATATCATTTTTACCTTGAGTTTTTAATGGATTTCAATGAAATCAGAGAAACTTGCGTACACGGTTTTCACCATAAATCCTGATAGATTGGTATGAAAGACAATATTTTATACATAACTAATATCAACTTTATTCCCAGGCTTAGACAATTTAATATTTCTTTATGCCAATGAGGTTGCAAAACCCCCGGCATTTAACCCTCAATTCTTTGTATTCCCTACAATTGAATAGGCTATATTGCACAAACAACTGCTGTCTGATTGACAAACTGCAACTGTACACGTGTTTAACAGGTTTATCGTTATTGTAATTAAGGATAGGAACGAGTACAGCTTAAGAAATCTTATAAATCAGAAGTAAATGATTAGGTTCTCTGAAATATAAATACAAACATGTCAATAATAAACAGCTTGAAAGCCCATTGAAGAAAACTTTAAAAAAATAAAATAGTAAGTCAACAAATCTTAACACAAGTAATTGTTGAAGTGGGTGTATTTGTTAGTAAATATTGTTAAGTTATATAGATTATATTAAATGTAGTATCAAACTTAAAGGGACATGAAACCCACATTTTTTACTTTCATTATTCAGATAGAACAACTTTCCAATGTATTTCTATTATCTATTGTTTTTCAGTCTCTTGGCATTCTTTGCTGAAAAGCATACCTAGGTAGGCTCAGGTATGCTGACTGGTTGTTATACATATTTCCCTCATGTTATTGTCTCCCTTGTGTGCATTGCTGTCTCCTCAGCAAATGATACCAAAATGATGGAGCAAATGAGATAATAGAAGTAAACTGGATAATTTGCTCTTTCTGAATTATGAAAGGAAAAAAAAAATGTTTCATGTCCCTTTAATGTATATTAGCTTAAAATACCCCCAACTGTAAACCACTTTCCAGTTTGCTTCTATTATCTATTTTTCTTTGTTCTTTTGATATCCTTTGCTGAAAAGTATACCCAGGTAAGCTCAGGAGCAGCAATGCACTTCACTAAGCTAGCTGCTAATTGGTGGCTGCCTTTTTTATTGGCTTACCCAATGTTTACAGCTAGCTCACAGTAGTGCATTGCTGCATCTTTAACAAAGGATCCCAAGAGAATGAATTATATTTGATAATAGAAGTAAATTGGAAAGTTTAATAAAACTCTATGCTCTATCTGAATCATGAAAGAACATTTTTGGGCTTTATATCCCTTTAAATATTTTAAAACACTGATCTAATGCAAGATGTTATTAAAATCTTAAAGGGAGACTTGATCAGGTTCATTTCTCAAAGAATAATTATAATTGTTTCACCAGTAAATGCCTAAATATCCCCACAGACCAACCCCCATCCCCTGGGCTGCCTACACCAATGGATCACCAAACTTTACTGGACCATCCAGACTCCTCACTCAGCTACCCAAAAACTTGATTTAATTAATTTTGCCTTCAAATGTGATAGTACATTTACCCTCCCCACTCTCCATCAGATACTGCCTAATAATTTTATTAAAATCCATTCCCAATTAGTATTCATTCTACTGAAATTACAATAAGATTTTATTGAGGTTTAAGAATGTTTTATTATTTATGATGTTCTCTGCATAATTTAGAACAAAAAAAAAACTTTTATTAACTTTGCATATTTACTGTACTTCCAAAATTAAATCTGCCAAAAATAAATGAGCAGATACTGCAAATAAAATATAGAAGATAGTTTGGTTATATTAGAAATTAATTTTAAAAAAGTGTAAAAAAAATAACGAAAAGTGCCAGTAATCAGTTCTGAGTTATTAAAAACAGAAAATCCCAGTGGTGCTTAATTTTATGAAACCCCAAGAAAATATTCAGTTTTTCTCTAAGAGGCATTAAATCCATAACATTGGGGACGTTTAAAAACAAAGAAATACGGGGGATGCTTCCGGGCAGCGACCAAGATGGCCGACATACTTTGAAGCTGCGTGGACCCACTGATAATTTTGCTGCATATCAGTGACTGGGGCCTCCATCCATGCTAAAAAACTACATCCCTACACTTATCTAACTCTCTGGAGCAGATTGGTGTGCTTGGGTGGCTCTATTGCCTGCTTTGAAGTACCGGAACGGTGGGCCCGCGGCAACGGCACTGAGATGTCTGAGGCCTCCACCTAACTCCCCCGGTGAATCCGGGTAAGAACAGCCGATGCGAGCTGTTAACTGGGGAAGTCATTCTAACTAAAAGTCATTCTAACTAAAGGACAATAACTAATTGGATCACCTCTCAGATACTTCAGACCTGAAGATTGTATTTAAGGACCTACAGTGTTTGCAAGCTCAGCACGAAGAGATCATAATGGCGCCTTCCCGCCATAGTGAGAGGATCATAGCTGCAGTTGACCGGTGGGAGAGAGAAATACAAATGACTATAGCGGAACATTTTGCTAACCTCCAGCGGGACCTGCTCGATTTACTAGGACCACACCAGGAAGGTACTGTGTCACTGCAAGATCCCAGCGTAGTGAAAGCCTCTCATGAGGTGAAGGAGGGGGAGTTGGAAGACCCGATGCCGGCTCCGTTCTATATGGAAGACACACTGAGGCAGAAAAAGAAAGGTACCACACAGTCCATCAAGGCATCTGACGCTTCTTTGGACTTACCTTTACCGGTCGACTATGCAGAAATAAGTTGGGACTCACAAGCGAGAGGTACTGAGGTGCGCTGGCGCCTGGACCCTATCCTCCCTCTGTTAGAAAAATGCTGGGGGCTCCCACCGTGTCTTGAAGGCAACCTACCCATCAAACAACGAGATCTCACTACTATCTGTCGGTTGCGGTTGGGGAGCGCAGCAGACGATAGAGACTGGAACTTTACCTCATTCTGTGATGTTTTATTAAGTTGCAGTGGACATTGTATTATAATAATGCTTACTTATATATATCAGCTATGCTTATTTGGGGAAACATGAAGGTTCCTTGTTAAGATGTTATACACACGTTAAGGTTTTTTGTTAATATGTTTAATAACCAGTCTAAGTGACAACTCAAAGAAATGTAGATAGCTATCTATACTGCTATAGCTTACAATGCGCCAACTATCAATGCGCTACAGCTGAGTCCTAGTTGCCATAATCTGAGACTCCCGGGCTGTCCGCGGCCGAGACGGCAAGGGAGTAGTTAAATTTTCTTTGCATGGGATTTTCACTGTAGCTGCATTTTCCACAGACTATATCTTTTATTGAATATTACAGATTTGAGGTTCCTTCATAGCATGTCTAGCTCAAACTTTCCCACCTGCCTTAAAGCTTAGCGGCTGATCTTTGTTATACTCGCAATTGATATCAGCATCAGCGTACTTCATAGGTTGCTTATTACCATTTTTGTTAAGAGGTGTATCTGTGGTGAGACCCACCACGTACTATTAGTTAATTGTTAATTATCATTTTCCCTACATTGATGACTTCCCCTTACGGGGTCCAAGAGTGGCCCTTCTTATTTTTCACTATCCCCCTATAGTAATGACAGCTCTTTCATTGGTCCAAAAGTGGCCGCTTTTTTTTTACTGGGGGTTACATAGAATCACTTGTTAAGTATCCATCAAACTAAGCTATACATAACTTAGCTATACGAGTATATTTCATTCTCGTTTCCCTATATATTATCTATGGCCAAGTTACTTTCTTGTTATATTGATCAGAAACACCTGGTTACATATATAGGTTATTTAAAAAAAAAAAAAGAGGTTCCCATCTGAGACTCAAGAGTAGTCTCGTACTGTTCTTGATAACCCTCTATAGCTCATGTTTTCTGATAATACTAGAAGGTCCAAAAGTGGCCTTATACGCTATATGGAGGGCTTGCATTACAACAGGCTAGCTATGAGTATTTTGACTTTCATTATTGTCAGATGAATAAGTTTCATTTATGTTATTTAATGTCTGTCAATGGCGTGTCTAGAAACAATTTTCTATGTATATTGACTCATTTGATTTGTAAGCCTGACTTTAACCTCAATAAAAAGTTAAAATAAAAAAAAACAAAAAAAACAAAGAAATACATTTATTTACAGAGACACACTTACAGAGGCACGAGCCGCGTTCGGGAAAACTCCGTGACCCAGCGCCAGTTAAGTCCCCTGAGTGTTGACGTGGCGCTGGGAAACGTCATGGTTTTGGGAGTGTTAAGAAAATGCTCCCAAGCCGCGTCATAGGGAGCTAAGACGCTCAGGTGCTTGTTCTTCTCACTCCCAGCGTTACCAGCAAGCTGGAAGCGCTGGAACTGATGTCATCTGAGTTTCCAGTGAATGCCCAGCACCTCGCTTGGAAGCTTTCCCCGAACGTTCCAAGCAAGGCTGGGCTTGCTGGAGGCACTTACCGAACACGGCGACAGACATATACAAAAAACACACACATGCACACACAAAGACAGACAAACACAGACACAGAGAAACACATACAAATACACTACACAGGCACAGAGTAACATTTACACAAAGACACATACTCACAAACACAGATACACACAAAAACTCACACACATGCACACGCAATGACTCACACACAGAGAAACACGTGCATATATACACACACACACAGTAACACATACACATAAATACACAGACACACACACACACACAAATGAACACTCACACAGAGACACACACACAGAGACAACACACAGACACACACAAGAAACACACATATGCCCACACAATGACACACACAAACACACATGTACACACACATATATACACACACACAAACACACATGCATACATACAGAGACGCACACACAATGACACACATCCACACATAAAGAGACAAACACACAAACACACACACATATACACACACACACATATACACACACACATATACACACACACAAACACACATGCATACATACAGAGACGCACACACGACACACATCCATACACATAAAGAGACAAACACACACAAACACACACACATTGTAAATTCAAGGCAGCTTACACCTTTGTTCACTGTAATAAATGGGGCACATAGCATCATCACTGTTCCCTACAGTGTAAAACTGCTTCTGATTGCATGAATGATTGAAACATTTCACGTAGGCTGACCAATATTTATACAGGAGCTGAATTATCTAAAAGATTGGAAATATGTTTTTAAAGGGACACAAAGTCATGTTTTTCTTTGTTGCATATAAAAGAGGACCTATTAAACTTATGTTCCTCTAATGAGGAATAAAAAAATACATTGAGGCCCATTTATAAAGCTCTGAATGGAGCTTGTGGGCCCGTGTTTCTGGCGAGTCTTCAGACTCGCCAGAAACAGCAGTTATGAAGACCGCTGCTCCATAACCCTGTATGTCTGCTCTGATGAGGCGGACAGACATCGCAGGAATTCAACCCGATCAAGTACAATCGGGTTGATTGACACCCCCTGCTGGCAACCGATTGGCCACGAGTCTGCAGGGGGCAGTGTTGCACCAGCAGCTCGCAAGAGCTGCTGGTGCAATGCTGAATATGGAGAGTGTATTGTTCTCCGCATTCAGCGATGTCTGTCGGACCTGATGCACTGTCGGATCAGGTCCGAGTCCGACAGACATTTGATAAATTTTCTTTGCATGCTTGTGAGTTGTGTCACTATCCAACAATAAAAAAGTTCTGCTTATCAGCCAGTGAGCAGTCAGTTCCAGTTCCCAGTTGCATTTGCTGTTAGCTTCAAAATATAAATAAACAGCTTCAAGCTTTAACCTTTTCATTCCAAAATATATACAGGGAGTGCAGAATTATTAGGCAAATTAGTATTTTGACCACATCATCCTCTTTATGCATGTTGTCTTACTCCAAGCTGTATAGGCTCGAAAGCCTACTACCAATTAAGCATATTAGGTGATGTGCATCTCTGTAATGAGAAGGGGTGTGGTCTAATGACATCAACACCCTATATCAGGTGTGCATAATTATTAGGCAACTTCCTTTCCTTTGGCAAAATGGGTCAAAAGATGGACTTGACAGGCTCAGAAAAGTAAAAAATAGTGAGATATCTTGCAGAGGGATGCAGCACTCTTAAAATTGCAAAGCTTCTGAAGCTTGATCATCGAACAATCAAGCGTTTCATTCAAAATAGTCAACAGGGTCGCAAGAAGCGTGTGGAAAAACCAAGGTGCAAAATAACTGCCCATGAACTGAGAAAAGTCAAGCGTGAAGCTGCCAAGATGCCACTTGCCACCAGTTTGGCCATATTTCAGAGCTGCAACATCACTGGAGTGCCCAAAAGCACAAGGTGTGCAATACTCAGAGACATGGCCAAGGTAAGAAAGGCTGAAAGACGACCACCACTGAACAAGACACACAAGCTGAAACGTCAAGACTGGGCCAAGAAATATCTCAAGACTGATTTTTCTAAGGTTTTATGGACTGATGAAATGAGAGTGAGTCTTGATGGGCCAGATGGATGGGCCCGTGGCTGGATTGGTAAAGGGCAGAGAGCTCCAGTCCGACTCAGACGCCAGCAAGGTGGAGGTGGAGTACTGGTTTGGGCTGGTATCATCAAAGATGAGCTTGTGGGGCCTTTTCAAGTTGAGGATGGAGTCAAGCTCAACTCCCAGTCCTACTGCCAGTTTCTGGAAGACACCTTCTTCAAGCAGTGGTACAGGAAGAAGTCTGCATCCTTCAAGAAAAACATGATTTTCATGCAGGACAATGCTCCATCACACGCGTCCAAGTACTCCACAGCGTGGCTGGCAAGAAAGGGTATAAAAGAAGAAAATCTAATGACATGGCCTCCTTGTTCACCTGATCTGAACCCCATTGAGAACCTGTGGTCCATCATCAAATGTGAGATTTACAAGGAGGGAAAACAGTACACCTCTCTGAACAGTGTCTGGGAGGCTGTGGTTGCTGCTGCACACAATGTTGATGGTGAACAGATCAAAACACTGACAGAATCCATGGATGGCAGGCTTTTGAGTGTCCTTTCAAAGAAAGGTGGCTATATTGGTCACTGATTTGTTTTTGTTTTGTTTTTGAATGTCAGAAATGTATATTTGTGAATGTTGAGATGTTATATTGGTTTCACTGGTAAAAATAAATAATTGAAATGGGTATATATTTGTTTTTTGTTAAGTTGCCTAATAATTATGCACAGTAATAGTCACCTGCACACACAGATATCCCCCTAAAATAGCTATAACTAAAAACAAACTAAAAACTACTTCCAAAACTATTCAGCTTTGATATTAATGAGTTCTTTGGGTTCATTGAGAACATGGTTGTTGTTCAATAATAAAATTAATCCTCAAAAATACAACTTGCCTAATAATTCTGCACTCCCTGTATATAACATAATATATAGTGTTCTTTTATTTACATGATAGCAGTTAAGAGTTTTTTCGTCCCTTTAATAATTGTAATAATAAAATACTTATTAGTATGTATCACTCCCAACACTTGCAGCTTATTACAGTTTTTTGACCTGGGAACGGGTACAAGAGTCAGATTGCTCTGTGGGAGTGGCTGGGTAATCTGGAACTATGAACGGCATTTCTGGGGGCGGGCTTAAAGCCAGTATTGGTTATAAGTGCTAATTGGGGCGAGGTGCCTATTCATTATTGTAGAACCTCAAAACCTAAAAGTGTCAGCTCCTGAATACACAATTTGTTTTTTTTTTGTATTGTTTTTCCTGTCCAGTCTTGCAGAGCAGGGAGATAAACAAGAGGAAAGTTAAGAATAGGTTGTAAAATATATGCCCCCCCATTCACATCTAAATCATATAATCAGGCACCACCTGTGGTATGGGTAGTTCAATTTTACTGGAAGAGGGGGCAGAAAGTCCAAGTCTTGCAAAATACAGGACAGTTCAGAATTTTGAGTATGTTTTTATTATGTTTGCTTGTTCCTTTAAGATGAGAATAGGAGTCATAGATCTATTTTGTTCCAAAAAATCCATATTTAACTTGTTATGGTATATTTATGGCATGTTTACCATTGTCATATTTCTCTGTCATGCTGTTCTGCTTTTCATTAGAAGGTATATTGGCTCAGACATCTCTGCTTCTTACCGAATAAAAGAATCTCCGGGATCTAACTCACAGAGACCTCAGGTGCCAAGGTCAAACTGTTTCCATTACAGGAACAATAATATATCTATGAAGTGAGTTATTTGCGGTAATTCAGACTGTGACCATAGCATTGAGATGTGTCAGGCATGTTAATGAAGCCTCTGCTTCTGGAAAGATTTGCTTTTCCTCTGGTATTGCTGCTGATCTGTTTCACAAGGTTACCTCTCTGGTGAATAGGGCATCCTATGTGCAGGGCGGATATAACACAAGGCGCAAGTATTAGTGGCGATTAGTAAAGAGAAGCTAGAGAGCAATGTGCAAAGTGGACACTTGTGAATTCTGCGGTTAAATCTCTCAGTAGGAAGAAACACATAAATGACATAGGGTCAGGCAGTCATTGAGTAAATAGCATTCAATCCGAATGCATCTATATAAAAGATTAGTGCTGTGGCTAATCATCCTTATAATGAAAGGACGGGAGTAGGTAGCCAAAATTAACCCCATGGTTGCCAGCAACTATGGCCATACATTGCTATTTACTGATATGTAATGAATTCCAGCTCTGTCTTGGAGAATAAAATAATCCCTAGGTATCTTCACAATTATATGAATCATGTTGTTATACATTTTTAACATTAGATATATGATAGTAGATCTACAGTTGACTAATGTTGGTCTCACATGAAATTATTATGGGAGCTAGAGTGTTGTAAATAATATAACCTTCCGGTACTGTATTTTTGAAGAAAATTGAAGTGATATCAGAATATTTCAGGCACATTCATTTGCACACATATTACAAGTTCAAAGTAAATGTGTTCACTTGAGCACAATCTAATTTAATGAGCGTCGGTTTAGCGCGTAAAGGGTTCAGGCTTAAAAAAAGTTGCACCAAACATAATATAAATACATTAAACACTCATATAAACACTATCTTATAAAAATTATTGATAAAAATATTGATAAAAAAAGTTAAAAGGGTACAAAAGGTATATGGTCATGTATTTGACTGTATAGGGCTATTTTATATATATATATGTGTGTGTGTGTCTAAATAATATTTGTATAATAATATTTAATAATGTGTATTTAACTGTAAATATTTCACATTCCAAAGTTCTTCACATATAAGAAACTGTTATTTTTATTTTAAATATATATATATATATAAACTAAAAGATCACAGGGGTGAACTCAAAAAATGAGTATCACTACTGGGAGCTAAGGCTGCGCACACTTGTAAGAGATTTTTTGTGTTGTAAGATCTTAACACCACAATCACTGTTAAGAAAGAAATGTATATGAACTAATTTCTAATATATAGCAGTCAAATTAATGCATACAAGAAAATAGTACAATAGTAAAAATATACTTATCACACTCTGCAATATCCCTGAAATAGGAGAAAGAGAGAGAGAACAATAATGTCCTTCTGATGGTCAGATGTGATGAAATTTTAATCTGCTTGGTGTGTCAGTGCTGCTCGTTGGGATACCACTCAAGGTTCAATTTGAGTGAAAGAAGTACAGCTGCAAGAATCTAAAAGAACAAGCGCACAGATACACTATTCATAGTGCAAATCAATTTAATATTATAAAAGCATATAACATATATTCAACATTTAGGAGTGAATCCTAAATGTTGAATATATGTTGTATGCTTTTATAATATTAAATTGATTTGCACTATGAATAGTGTATCTGTGCGCTTGTTCTTTTAGATTCTTGCATATATATATATATATATATATATATATATATATATATATATATATATATGTATATATATATATTCCTATAGATATTTATAGATATATAGGTATACATATATATTTTACTTTAACATTATCAGATATAAAAAATTCTATGTGAAGAACATTGTAATGTAAAATATGTGTAACTGGCTTGGGGTTTTACGCTTTAGGGCTAACGAGGTGCAGGGTTAACGCACATGAAGGATTAGTTATCTTAAGGCGCGTATATTTAGGACTAGTACATTATATAAAAAGACAATGTAATAGCACTTAGGGGTCCATTTATTAAGCAGTGGATGCTGCTTTAAAGTGGAAATCATCCCAATTCAATACGATCGGGATGATTGATGGCCCCTGCTAGCGGCCGATTGGTTGCCAGTGAGCAGGGGGCAGCATTGCACAAGCATTTCACAAGAAATGTTTGTGCAGTGTTACATGATGACAGTGTATGCTGTCGGCATTTAGCGAGGTCGAGCGGACATGATTTGCTACACCAGCCCTTTAATAAAACTACCCCTTAGTCTGAACTTTAATGAGTAATAGATTGTTTTTGACAAATTTCAAAGTTATGTTTATTTCCACTCCCCCTATATCATGTGACAGCCATCAGCCAATCACAAATGCATATACTTATATTTTGTGAATTCTTGCACATGCTCAGTAGGAGCTGGTGACTCCAAATCAGTAAATATAAAAATACATTTTTTTAATGGTAGTAAATTGGAAATTTGTTTAAAATGCATGCTCCATCTGAATCATGAAAATGTAGTTTGGACTTGAGTGTACCTTTAATGAAACATAAATTGTTGTGCTTGTTAATATGTATACTATGTATGTGTGAGATTGATAGCCTTCCCCTATAAAAAGGCATTTCTCCAAAATATGTCTAGCAAAAAATCATTACACACTTAATTTCTTGAAAAATATTTTAATAACAGTTTAAGTGATAATGGAGCAAGTTAACGTGGTGTACTCATTTGTAAACCATATTCTAATAACGTTTCCAACAAACAAAACTGTACTATTCTCCTAACCAGAAGTCTTGTTCATTTATATTGGAACTACAAATATAATCTGATATTCATGGACTATGATTTCCATTGCTGATAGAATAAGTTGAGGTACCAAAGCAGAAAGACACCAGTGGTAAAAGTATTATGGGGTAACTTTTTTTTTTTTTTTTTGAAAAATGTTTTTATTGAGGCAATAAAATACATCAAAGTACAAACATAGTAGATAGGGCAATATCTCAAACAAAATTGCATGACATCAGTTCCATCATTCAAGCATAAATACAGTAGACAAAAGTAGGAGTACGGTACTGACCCTAATGGAGCCTCATTTTATAACTTAATATTAGGACAAACATGCGTCAACAATGGAAAATAGATCCACTTATGGGACCTGGAAATTAGTACTTGTCTGAAGACAGATCTTACAGGGGTAAAGATTCTCAATATTTAAACACTCTAGCGTCTTCAATATAATAAAGATCCGCTCATGGGATCTGGCGGCAAGGATCAATCTGAAGACATCTATAGCAGTTCAAAGGGTCCTCGTCATATGTTAGCTTGCTATTGCATATAGGTTATAGGCAAACCTAACTGAAACAGATAAAGATACTAATAAGGTACATAACCACGTTATCTAAATTACTCTGCTAAATGATATCAGTGATGTACCAGAGCTGATCACATCTGTCACAATAAGGATATAATGACACTCATACTGAGCATGGATAGAAACTTGAACGGTGATAAAACTGTAGTTCCAAAACTCTTTGATTAACCAACATACAGTAAACAAAGGAGAATTTCTTATATTAGGGCCCGAAGATCCTTTTCCATGTATGCAGGAGGAAACATAGGCTTAGGACTTCGGACTGGGTAGAGACTACTTCACTCTACCAAAAAAGAGTGCGGAGGAGAAAGTATTCGTCCCTACCGCACAAAAATGGTGGGGGGGGGGGGGCGGGAGATAGTCCAGCAACAGGTTACTCTAACTTTGTTGGATAGGATAGATAACTAGGTAATAACATCTTGCAAAGTAATATATACTAGGATAAACTTAGCGCAAATATTACTCAAATCATTAACTCAGTTGGTACACTGATAATGTAAAATTTTCTTACAGAAGATAGATAGGTTAGACATAGAATGCAGCCACGTCCCATAATAATAAATATGTTGTGCTAGGGTTGAGAAGGGATAAAAATGTAATAGTATCTAGGATGGGACACGCAAATGATCCAAGCAAGGATACATGCTACTATTTTGAAGGTGTAGTACAGCAGTCAATCTAACATGTCTCATCAACCTTTTAATAGGTATGGGATATTATCTGCCTAGGCTTAGGACATGCAGCTAACTAGGATACTATGCAGATATATACCTCTGGTGTCGTTAATCTCACTAGTAAGGTGAATAAACAGTGAAGAGTGTTAGTATATAGTTATGAGAAATACCCCAGTGTGTTAATGATATAAATATGTGGCGAAAATACTGAGAAAAAAAAAAACAAAAACTTAACATTCATAACTATTAATATTAAGGGCCAATTTGGCTGCTCTTAAATAGTATAGGGCTGTGTTGCACAGTAGTCAATGTATATGAGAACTGTTGCACCTCGTTGCATACAAGATATTAAAGCTAAGGAGTGGTACTGAACCAGCTATATTACAGCCATTTACCAACACAGCCAATATTCTCAGAACAGCAGGTTCTAGTTGTGAAGGTATAGGCACGCAAACAGACCAGCAATAATATGTAAAACAGACCAGCATTAGTCACAGCAATGCATAGCACATTAATAAATAACTGAAATTTACAGCTTTAAACCGCACTGAATATATAAAAGTAGCTTATACAGTTAAAGTAGTCCTCATCCCATGGTAATACATATACTCAGCAATAGGTATGCAAAGACAAAGTGTTATAGTATCAAGGGTGGTGTCCACATGTGATCTGAGCTTAGTTACAGGCAGGCAATTTAAACATATAGTGCAATCCCCCCTGTCTACAGATAAGAGAGCATAACAAAGTATTGTACTAATGTGAGGTACTCTTAATTTTGGATATTGTAAATGACAGAAGTTGGGCTATATGTATTGTATTAATATCAGACAAATGTGGCAGTTGATATGTAGGAGCAGGAGACAGTCCTCTAGTGGGGCATGAGGTTTATCCCCTGAGAGACATTCAACATATCTTGCTTCACATAGGAGAATTCACTAGTTAAACTCACTAAAGACACAATCACTTAAACTGATTATTGAGATGAATAGGCGGTACAGTATGACCGCAGTCAAATCGCATTGCAGACTGAACATAGTATGATTCTCGCGTTTGCAATGCTATTAGGCAACTAGACAATCATACTAGTCAGTAATAACAACTATGAGAGAGATATTTCACACATGCAAAAACAGATGATTTCCTATAATAGAATATAAAATACTTAGGCATATAATACACCCAGAACCTTCTTTAGTGCTACCCCAAAGAAACACACAGAGGGGACCCAGTCATCAAAACCCCACATCTTAGAAGCTATAGTGAATTTGAAATATATACTGCGTCCCTTGGGTTTCTTCCAGAGGATCACCAAAGACTCTTATTGCTGCATGAGTGCTTAAACATCCTATACACACACTGTAAGTAAGAGCTATGTGCATCGATAGGAATATTATAAGGTCTCCTAAATAAAGTCTCAAGCCGTATTACCGCCAAAAAGTTCATTGCGATGAGGGATCAAATTATGGATGCAGAATCTACACAGCCTCAGGCGCTAGCCTTCATGCGTGCGGAGTCCTCAAATCCAATAGTGGGGAATCCCAGGCAAGTGTCAATGCTCCGAACTCAGCAAGAGGTGCGCGTTAGAGTCAAAAGGAGACACCGGGCCTGAGCACCCGGCATCCCCCGCCACGTCTGAACCCTCACCCAACTCCAACCTTGACACGGGTGTCCGAGCACCTCGCACTCCCAACATGTAAGCTCACCATGGTTACATCCAGAAACAGTAGCCCTGTGCAGCGTAACTCTGGGCCCCCCACCAAGTGAGATTCCAATCCGTACACACGTGAAGCCCTCCCGGGCCAAACATCTTCCGTTCCCACCATCACACTTCTCTCAGTGGGAGCCTCACTGCTCGCATAGACGGCTCCATCGGGAGCCCACAAGCTGTACTCCAGCGCGGCAGGGGGACCGGGCCTACTTCTCCCGGGCTCGGTCCGCCCCCACTCCTTCTGAGGTAGGGCAGGCCCAAAGGGAGCCTCTCCCGCGGCCAACTGCATGGTGTCAAGCTGTATGCAGCAAACTTCCTCTCTCGTCGCACCAAGTCCATTGGGCTTAATTTTTGAGCTTACCGCTTCTATGTCTACTATTAGGCGGTCAAATCTGTTGAGGATTAGTTGTTCATAATCTAGAAGTAAAGTCTGTATCTCGGTGAAGGTGCAGCGCTCCATAACAAAAGCGGTATAATCCAAGCATAAGGTTGTTCCAAACTTTTTTAATTATGCTCCCAGTTGATGTTCACAGTTGTCTCACTTCAGACTACCATTGTTATTAGTTCTCAAGCTTATATCTTTAGAAAATTTAGATAAATATAATATAAAATCAGGAGCCTCTGCAAAACACGTCTTACTACAATGGCTCCCGGCTCCGCCCCCTATGGGGTAACTTTTAATTTGGAACTAGTGCAAATATGAGGTTCTTATCACACTATCATAAGCTTCAAAGTGCACACAGAGTATATTCCCAAAACAGAGGCTGCAAATTCTTCCAGCACTTTGACTGTTTAACCCTGGAATTAAAAAATGCTAACCCTCCATTTTAATTAGCAATATACATATGTTACAAACATGCTTAACCCCTTCGTGACCGGAGCACTTTTCCATTTGTTGACCGTCTGGGACCATGGCTATTATTACATTTCTGCAGTGTTTGTGTTTAGCTGTAATTTTCCTCTTACTCATTTACTATACCCACACATATTATATACCGTTTTTCTCGCCATTAAAATGGACTTTCTAAAGATACCATTATTTTCATCATATCTTATAATTTACTATAAAAAAATATATAAAATATGATGAAGAAATGGGGGGAAAAAACACTTTTTCTGACCATCAAAATCTACACATCTATAACCACCAAAAAAACTCCTATGCTAAATAGTTTCTAAATTTTGAAATTATTTACAAACAGCCTGTGCAATTAGGGCATAAATGATTGTAAATGCTTCTCTGGGATCGCCTTTATTCAGAAATAGCAGACATATATGGCTTTGGTATTGTTTTATGGTAATTAGAAGGCTGCTAAATGCTGCTGCGCACCACACGTGTATTATGCCCAGCAGTGAAGGGGTTAATTAGGGAGCTTGTAGGGAGCATGTAGGGTTAATTTTAGCTTTAGTGTAGTGTAGTAGACACCCCCAAGTATTGATCTAGGCCCATTTTGGTATGTTTCATGCCACCATTTCACCGCCAAATGCGATCAAATAAAAAAAATTGTTACATTTTTCACAATTTTAGGTTTCTCACTGAAATTATTTACAAACAGCTTGTGCAATTATGGCACAAATGGTTGTAAATGCTTCTCTGGGATCCCCTTTGTTCAGAAATAGCAGGCATATATGGCTTTGCTTTTGGTAATTAGAAGGCAGCTAAATGCGGCTGCACACCACATGTGTATTATGCCCAGCAGTGAAGAGGTTAATTAGGAAGCTTGTGGGGAGCTTCTAGGGTTAATTTTAGCGTTAGTGTACTGTAGTAGACAACCCAAAGTATTGATATAGGCCCCTTTTGGTATATTTCATGCCACCATTTCACCGCCAAATGCGATCAAATAAAAAAAAAATTGTTCACTTTTTCACAAACTTTTTAACAATTTTAGTTTTCTCACTGAAATTATTTACAAACAGCTTGTGCAATTATGACACAAATGGTTGTAAATGCTTCTCTGGGATCCCCTTTGTTCAGAAATAGCAGACATATATGGCTTTGGCATTGCTTTTTGTCAATTAGAAGGCCGCTAAATTCCGCTGTGTAACAGATTTTGGGGGTCAAAGTTAGAAAAAGTGTGTTTTTTTTCCATTTTTTCCTCATATTTTATAATTTTTTTTATAGTAAATTATAAGATATGATGAAAATAATGGTATCTTTAGAAAGTCCATTTAATGGCGAGAAAACGGTATATAATATGTGTGGGTACAGTAAATGAGTAAGAGGAAAATTACAGCTAAACACAAACACTGCGAAAGTGTAAAAATAGCCTTGGTCCCAAACGGACAGAAAGTGGAAAAGTGCTGTGGTCATTAAGGGGTTAAATAGGCCCCATAGTGTCAGTATTGTTGATCTGGTCTGTTCAAGCTGATGTGAACATTTCTGCTGAGCTGAGAATCTGGTTTTCAATGTGTCTGGTCAGCTGTGGCTCTAACTGATCCACAGTGTATCTGTCTGGACATCGGTATTAGTGTCTATACAGTTTATCCCTCTGGACAGCTGTTAATCTATATTAACGGCTCTTTACCTGGGTGAACAGTGATATATGTCTATCATCATGATACTAACCAGTAAAGTCTAGGATAATATACTATTAACAGGTTACAGCATTTCTGTTTGTGTTGTCTCTACTTAGGCTATTAATTAGCAAGTTAACATAGCAACTGTTTGACATTGAAAGGAATAACACCACAACTGATATTTGCAGTTTCAGCAACTAAGCGATAAATCATTGAAAATCTTGGCCATAAAAGTGTTAGACTGGCAACACATTTTTTATCCTGTGATCAATCATGTTTAATTAATTAATTTAACTAAGCAGAATGTAATTTTCCTTCTTGGCAAAAAAATCTCAAATCAGAAAATATAGAAAATGATTCTCTCTCTCTCTCTCTCTCTCTCTCTCTCTCTCTCTCTCTCTCTCTCTCTCTCTCTCTCTCTCCAAATCCATCAAGATTTATTATTGCCTTGACTTATATGTACTTCAACCTCACAAACACACATTCTTAATTTTTCAGCATTGGTGCTAAGAATTTCCTGTTGTTACCAGCCCGGTATACCTGAAATTACAGCACAGAGACTCTATATTATTGCACTTAGGGAATGTATCACCTCAGGAATCCTATTATTCAGTAAAGGGTAAAACAACACAGATGAGTATTATTTAAAGGGACAGTCTACACCAGAAATTTTATTGTTTTAAAAGATAGATAATCCCTTTATTACCCATTTCCCAGTTTTGCTTAACTAACACAGCTATAATAATATACTTTTAACCTCTGTGATTATCTTGTATCTATGCCTCGGCAAACTGCCCCTTGTTTCAGTTCTTTTGACAGACTTGCAGTCTAGCCAATCAGTGCCTGCTCCCAGATAACTTCTCGTGCATGAGCACAGTGTTATCTATATGAAATACGTGAACTAACACCCTCTAGTGGTGAAAAACTGTTAAAATGCAATCTGAAAGAGGTGGGCTTCAAGGTCTAAGAAATTAGCATATGAACCTCCTAGGTTAAGCTTTCAACTAAGAATACCAAGAGAACAAAGCAAAATTGGTGATAAAAGTAAATTGGAAAATTGTTTAAAATGACATGCTCTATCTGAATCATGAAAGTTTATTTTGGCCTAGACTGTCCCTTTAATATCATCTGAAAAGCATATCTGTTGCTACTCTGCATCCAGAAAGCCTCACATAATCAGTTGCAGACTGGAGACTTAGTGCATCTTTGTGCTTTATGATAGATCATCAAACGTGCCCACCACTTTAGGATTATAAAAGTATGAATAATAATTTGGCTCCCTATTGAGAGCTTTTTTATTAAAGCTGATAACATTTTACATTTTCTATTCTGAATAATGCAAGGTAAAAAATAAATAAATATAAAATAGATATAACTAAACCAACGTGGCAAGTAACTGTGATATGAGATAAAGTTCCATGCATATAAAATGTTTTCATCCTGCCCAATACCTTTCTTATCTTCAGCAATTGTAATCTCTATTCTTTGTACAGGGATAAGTAAAGTGTCTATGCTTTACAGGCTGTGACATAATATCAGAAGTAACAAGGGCAAATACAAACGTTTATAGTCAATAAAACCATCTAAATAATTTGCAAAAGTGCTTCTAGTTACATTTGAAATGCACAATATGGATATGTCTCTTGGTCCAGTAATTATTTATGAGACCTGTTACATTCTCTACAAGATCTACACTAATTACACTACACTCTACCTATATCTATTATTAGTTGTATTCACCATAAAACATATGAGATTGGATTTATAATGTTCTCCTTCATTTGTGGCATCTACTCTACATCCCAGGACACGTTTTCTCTAAATCTTGTGTATGCCAGTGTTTCTGTATTGGTGTCATTATCTCTGCCCTGTGAGTAATCATCTCTTTCCTCTGTGCCTTTTTATTCATTGTGTGATTCTGTGCACTTTGTATCCTACCGTTCATTATGATATCTCTTCTTTACATTCTCTACCATCCTCTCTCCTCTTTTTGTTTTACCCTCTCCACCATTTGCCTATCATCTCATCATTTTCGATCACCTAAAATATCCCTTTGGCTCAACAGTTCCCCTATGTTTACATATTCTCTCTGAATTCTGTGTTGTAGTTCTTTGTTTTTTAGACCTTTTTTGTCTATTCTTTATCTTCTTTGCCTATCTTTTTCATTTTTTTGCTTATTCCTTTCTTAACATCCCTTCTTTTTTGCTTATCATTTTTCTTTCTTTTCTTTTTTTTTGCTGATACGTTCTCAATTTTTTTGTCTATCATTTATCTTTTTTGACTGACCTTTATCCTTTTTGCCTATCCTTTTATTTTTCCTATCTTTTCTTCTCTTTTTCCAGCCTGTCCTCCTTCCTATGTCTACTCTCACGCGTTTTACCTATCCACCTTCACTGCTGTTTAATGTGTTAAATATTGTATGATATAATACCAGATATAAAAAAATGGTAATAGCAGGCGCCCAAAAGCCCGGAGGTAGTGCACTCAGTGTGATTGGTTAATCCTCCTGAGATATTTAAAAGGTGCTTTTGCAAACGTATATAAAACCCATGAGAAGGTACTTATTTGGTGTAAAAAAATGTGTGTTTTAAAAGTGTGTAAATGGTGCAAAGAAAATCTAAATGCAATATTGAAATTAAATTACAATTTGTAAACCTTAAGTGTATTATCGTGAATATGGTTGTTGGATCAATAATAATTGTCCTGTGACTGAAACAACTCAAGTGATACAAAATATGCAAAATAGTCAACTAAGACCACTAAAGTGATACAAAATATACAATGTGACCAATATATAAAATGTGACCAATATAATCAAATACAATATGAAATATAAAATATAAAAAGCTTATCGTGATATAAGTCCCAGGAGTGATGCTGGAAGTGGGTGGCTGAAAACGTAAATATTCAAAAAGATATATATAGGTTGTGAAGATCTTTATTATCTCAATCGAAATGTTCAAAACAAAAGAGTTTGTGGTGCAGTCGGCAGCTGGTCTTGTAGATGTCTGATCAGGACCCAGTATCTAAAAATGATGCAAGAAAAGACAGCGCCTCATTGTGCAAGTAGGTTTCGTGGGTAAAATCACAGTGGAAGAGAAGACAAGTGAAAATATACTCACAAGGATACTGGCACCCTTATTAAAAGTGGTGCGAATATGCGGACTGACGTTTTAACAGCAGTCAGTACGCTGTACCAGGTAAACGTCCGAGATCCTGAGCGAACAGCTGTGGGCTCTCCTCCACAGATCAAGTCCGGATCTTCTATTGTTGTGCTGTGAAAAATAACAGCGTGCAGCTGCTCTCCAGATATAATCCACACTAGTAGCCGATAGTCAGAAAGCCGTCCTCGGCAAAGCCACACTCGGTGGGATAATCTGCTGATAATGGGGAAAACTTTGCAGGCAAGAATAAAAAAGCCAAAAGAATACAAGGCTTAATATATAAAAAAAGAGTAAAAACACTTTATTAAAGTGAGCTTTTAACGCGTTTCTCGGCCGCAAGCTCCTGGCCGTTTCATCAGAAAAGGTGTATAATACAAATGGTATGGAAGCACATTTAAAAAGCCTGCCAAGAAAATAGATTGGTCAATATCCAACCAATCACAAGCTAAATGATAGAAAACAGAAGTTCATGCAAATATACAGAGTACAAAGTCAATGCAAACAGTATATAGAATACAATACACGAAATACGATACAAATTGTATCTAATATCTGAATAGTTGTTACAAATCATGTTTAAGCCCTAAGTTACAATGTATTTATCCTAAGAGACGGGGTTTTTAAAAAAAACGCCGTGGAGAATAGTATTTAACCTTAGATTATAATATATTTGTCTTGAGGATTAGATTTTTATTTAAAACACCCTAGAAAATAAACAAAATTTTGTGAGATTTATTCTAGCAATTGAAGCAATTAAAATGTAAAATAATAATAAAAATAAGAATAGGAATGAAAAATAAAAAATAAAAAAAAGGTGATGGGGATCTTCTTGTATATATATATTTTTCTTGTCGAAAAAATAGTAGTAAAATAAATTAAATTAGCAAAATAAAAACGAGGTATGTGTGTTCTCATCTTGTGTTAGGAAAACTAATTTATGTGTAGATACATATGTCTCATGAAGCCTCTTTCCCACCTTTCCTATTTGACTGTTCCTCTTGTTTGACACTTGGTTTTCTTTCTATCTTTTCTTCCTTGCTTTGCTCTCTCTGTCCACATTTTGCGTACACAGTCCCCTTTTAATCCGGCCTCGTCGTATCTGTCTATCTTCGTCCCCTTTTGCACTGTTCAGGACAAGATATTTTCAGTTCCCCATTACTCTTGTTTTGAAGCAGGCGTTTGATTAACTACCATCCACAGCTACAGATACTCTATATCTCGCATTTTGGCTATATTATGTGCTACAATAATTCAGATAACTGCTAAAACCATATTTAATTAACAAATGCACCGTATATGTATATTAAATGGACAATGTCATTGAACAATTACATGCTCTAATTCATTAAAGCATTTTATTTTAACACTAGTGTCCCTTCAAACCATGTGTTTAACCCTCATAATGAGGTTAAATGCATAGCTCAGGCCTGCTCAGGGCTGGGTTAAAAACACAGTATGCAATGGGTTTATTACTAATATAAAATACTGTAATGAGTTAGATTAAAAAACACAGGTTATTAGCCCACATAGATATATAATAAAAATAGTTTAAATTGCTGCAAAAATGTGTCTGTATAAAATCACCTGTGCTTTTAAAATAAAACTGAGACATGCTGTATGGGCATACACTGCTTAACCAATCTTTAAAGTTGTCTGAATGTAAACTGGTTGCAACGCTAAAAAATATCATAAAAGTGTTCTTTGGATGTTTATAAATAAAGTTTGTTTTGTTCTATTTTCAAGAGAGAATGAGCAACATTTCAACCCATAATGGCAGATTTTTTAGAGTTAGGACTAGTCTATATTGAGACACATTGAAAGTGTGTGAATGGCTAAGCAGAGTATGGCTACACTGTGTAACTAAAATATCAGTTTTATTATGAAAGGTTTGGTGATATCTATCTGATTTTTTTTTTTTTTTTTTTTTAAAACGGAATACTTAAAAGGACATTGTGCTTAAAATTTTGTCTTGTATTATCCATATAAAAAGCAACATGCTTTCCATTTTTTAAAATATGAATAAATATGTTGTAAAAGTTTTTGAAATTGTAAATTTAAAGTAACAAAACAGTATTTATAGTCTCCTTCCTGTTAATTCTCACTGAGTTATAGGTAGTTCCACTAATGCTCAATAAAGATTAGCAGGAATTTTCTATCATTGGTTAATTTGAGTATTTGCATTAGCCAATGAACAAGCAGGAAATACCCATTAATTCGCCAATGAGCGCAAAAAGAAAGCAGTCAATTTACTGTATACTAATATATTAGTTTAAGTTGTTTCTTCTATTTTTTTTTGTGGGGGTGGGAAAATTTCAGCAGGATTTGATGCTACATTTTGTGTACAATATCTCTTTAATAATATATTTTAAATCATTCAAAAAGTAAATATATATTATTTTGGCAGCTATAGTCTCTGTTCCATAAGCAAGATGCCACCCATAAAATATAATCCGGCAAGCACCTATCCAAATTCAGCACAAGCAGGTGTTCCCTAGAAATGCCCTTTGTAGACAGATTACCAATTACGGAGGCCGACCAGATGCAGAATAAAACAAAAAGCTGCAATTAGCCTGTGGGTGAAATGAAACCTCAGTAATTGAATTTTATCCGTTTCATTAAAAGTTTCTGCAATGTTATAATAATATGCAGCTTCCAGCTGAAAGAGCCAAACAGAAAGAAAAAAAAAAAGTTGCAGAGTAAAATTTAATTAACCTCTTCATTCCATTTTTTTCTCATTTTCTGCCTGTTAGAAGAGTTAGCAGTTCACTTGTGTCCCTTTAACTAATGACAATTGGTTACAACAGAGTGAACATGACAGCTTTTCTTATTTAAGGTTTAAAATAAATTATTTAAGATAAATATATGACTGTGCATCTTTTACTGAACCATCAAAATAAATTGCTTCCAGTATTTTTTTTTTTTAAATTCAGACTGCGTATGGAAATGGATGTTTGTTTTTTCATTGTTTTATGTAAGTTGGAAGTGCGGCTTATTTTAATATGCCTCTGCAATAAATTCCTGATGTCCAGCAAAAAAAAACGATATACACAGTTTTTGTGATTTTTTTTTCAGATTTTCAACTATAGTACTCTAGCTCTGTGGAATCTGTTGGCACTCTACCAATAAATTCTAATATATGAATCCATTATTAATAAATTATAGGTAAATGGTCACAAGGAGATTAAAATAGAAATGCAGTTATACAGTTTAATGTAACTTGATTATTTTTTTTCTTTAATAAAAGGGTGTATACTAGATGAATATGAAAATGCAAGTCGGTCTGCCTCCTATTCTCTAATGTGGTCTTAGGCGCGTTCATGGTTACAGTGTGTGATTGAGATCCGTGCCTTTCCTCAAGTGCCACTCCACCACCTTTTAAAGGAACATGATAGTAAGATAGAACATGCAATTAAAAAAAAACCTAAAAAAAGTATTGATTTACTTCAGTTCTCTTGGTATCCTTTTTTTAAGAACATAGCAAGGGGGGGGGGGGTTAGCAGATGTTAACCTCTTGTCCACTGGGGGAAATGAAGCTGCACCATGTGTGGACATCATACAACGGTCAAGTTAGTACATATAACTCCTTCCGTTTCCTGTTGTATCTTTCTCTTTCCTTGTTTTATACTGTGTATTTTAAAATTGGATCCATACTTCCTGCTTTTTATGCAATTTTTGTAGAAGAAAATCCCATTGGTAAACATTTTTTACATACGGGTGCATAGTTCAGTTATTACAGTCTACAAGTCATATTACTGCAACCTGATTGCAGTCTGTCAATGGGGCTATATAACTGCAACCCGAATGCAGTCTGTCATGGGGCTATATTGCTGCAACCCAAATGCAGTCTGTAAACGGGCTATAGAACTGCAACCTGAATGCAGTCTGTCAAGGGGCTATATAACTGCAACCCAAATGCAGTCTGTACGGGCTATAGAACTGCAACCTGAATGCAGTCTGTCATGGGGTTATATTGCTGCAACCCAAATGCAGTCTGTAAACGGGCTATAGAACTGCAACCTGAATGCAGTCTGTCAAGGGGCTATATAACTGCAACCCAAATGCAGTCTGTACGGGCTATAGAACTGCAACCTGAATGCAGTCTGTCATGGGGTTATATTGCTGCAACCCAAATGCAGTCTGTAAACGGGCTATAGAACTGCAACCTGAATGCAGTCTGTCAAGGGGCTATATAACTGCAACCCAAATGCAGTCTGTACGGGCTATAGAACTGCAACCTGAATGCAGTCTGTCATGGGGTTATATTGCTGCAACCCAAATGCAGTCTGTAAACGGGCTATAGAACTGCAACCTGAATGCAGTCTGTCAAGGGGCTATATAACTGCAACCCAAATGCAGTCTGTACGGGCTATAGAACTGCAACCTGAATGCAGTCTGTCAAGGGGCTATATAACTGCAACCCAAATGCAGTCTGTACGGGCTATAGAACTGCAACCTGAATGCAGTCTGTCAAGGGGCTATATAACTGCAACCCGAATGCAGTCTGTCAAGGGGTTATATAACTGCAACCCGAATACAGTCTATCAAGGGGCTATATAACTGTAACCTGAATGCAGTCTGTCAAGGGGCTATGTAACTGTAACCCGGATACAGTCTGTCAGGGGGTTATATAACTGCAACCCGAATACAGTCTATCAAGGGGCTATATAACTGTAACGTGAATGCAGTCTGTCAAGGGGCTATGTAACTGTAACCTGAATGCAGTCTGTCAAGGGGCTAAATAACTGCAACCTGAATGCAGTCTGTCAAGGGGCTATATAACTGCAATCTGAATGCAGTCTGTCAAGGGGCTATACAACTGCAACCCAAATGCAGTCTGTCAAGGGGCTATATAACTGCAACCCGAATACAGTCTATCAAGGGACTATATAACTGCAACCTGAATGCAGTCTGTCAAGGGGCTATACAACTGCAACCCAAATGCAGTCTGTCAAGGGGCTATATAACTGCAGGCTGAATGCAGTCTGTCAAGGGGCTATATAACTGCATGCTGAATGCACTCTTTCAAGGGGCTATAAAACTGCAACCTATGAACCTATATATGGAGAAATAATATGGTATATAACTGACCTGTATATATAATTATGGTTTATATACATAAGGATGATTGTAAGGAAACTAACAAAGAAGTTAACAAAGAAAGTAAAATAAAGCTTAGAGAACACAAAATTTTGTCTTCAGTACTAACCCAGATCTTTTTGGAATCTTACAACAATATTTTAAACGTTGTCCAAATTATGTTAAAGGAACATAAAACACAGTGTCAAGACGTTTGTATATCTTTACAGTAAATAAACATGTCACTGAAATGTGAAAACTATTTGAACACATTTACACCTTATCAATGGCTATTAGGGACAGATATGTAGCAGCATTAGGGTTTCAACGTCTGCATTATTCAGAAAAACTACATTTTACAAGCTAAATTACAGGAAAAATGGGCAAGATAAATAAGTACATTTTGTTAGAATCCCTTAAACATATTTAATTACAGCACAGGATCATGTCTCTAAATCTGATTTTTTTTATTTTTTTTTTATTCAAGGACAGACTGAATTGCCTGCTAGAGCTCCTTCTGGCTTTTTTAGCATGTGTTTTTCAGTCAGGTGGAAAGAACTTTTCGGGAGCATACATGGTAGTTGTGTAAATAATTTCAAGCCTTGTTGAACTGGTGATCACAGTAATTAAAAAAAAAATACAATTCAGAAGCAGAATGGAAAATATTAATTCCAGCTCCAGAAATTTAGCACCAAGGTTCCTGTATGCTAATTATATTTGACATGTTTTGGCACTGTTAATGCCATAATGCATAACTGCAATGTCTAATGAGTAACTGTATCAACTCCGTTGGAAGTCTAGTCTCGTATTTCCATTCCGCCGGCTATGACTGTTGTTTGCTTATGAATACGATTTACATAATAAGCTGACAAAGATAGTTAATATTTCACAAGTTTAAATGTTCATCTCAAAGATGTGTTCCTGAAATTATACATTACCTAACAAATAATATAATAAATATCACTGAATACAAAACATGACAAAAACAGTTATCTTATCATTTATATCACTGATCACATCAGGGGCATAATTACAAGGGTCACAAAGGTCCCAAATGGGACCTGGCCTACCCCACTAGGGGCTCCATGTGGCTCTACAATCAGTAGTGGCACCAGTCCACCTGTGTTATGTCTGCCTGGTGCCTCTATGCCCCCCCCCCTTCCCGCAAATTTGGCTCACAATTTAAGGAGAGTATATGGATTTGCCTTTACAATATGGTGGCTGGGTTTACAAGATGGCTGCCACAGATTTGCTTTACAGAAAAACCTGATACCATATTTATACAAGAAGGATGCACATATCATTTGGAACAGAGTAACTACAATAGGGTATTATTATTCCCCTGGATCACATAACATATACTCACCCATGAGTATATGACAACACTTGATAGAAGTAACTGCTCTATCTGTTCTTTAGATACTTTATAAAATTGCACCAAATAGCTTATATTAATAAAACGCCAGCTATTAGCTGTAGGATTAAATTACCCCTAGTACTTCGCCCTGGGGTGATTGACAACCCCTACTCACACACCATTGGGCTAGGGCGAGCATGGATGGCATTGCACAGTTAAATATGGACAGTGTATTGCTGCAATACGTTGTTCGCTTTCTGCTATCCTGAGCGGAAAGGTTTGCATGAACGAACACTGTCCGTCCGGCAGTTGATAAATGCTGACCAATGCATTTGTACAGAGTAGGTACAGGAGCCTGTGGATGTAAAAGTACAAGGGAATTGGTGTGCAAAGTAGTATATACAGTAGAAGGAAAATGCCAGAGTGTAGACATGATTTGTGTAATAGAGTGCCAAGGATTTGCCTAGAGAAGTGCAGAGAAGATATGTGTGCTGAAATGCAAAGGAAATGTGCAAAAGTGCAACAAGAATATGTGTGTGGATAAGGTGTGTGGGCAGAAGTGCAAATAGAGAACGATATGTAGCAGATTTAGCCTTGATAAGTCTGCACAGTGCTTTTCCAGTATTGAGAATAAGAAACGGGGGCAAAATAAATAATGAATATAGTTGTTTAACTAGTGAGTTCACTGTACATTTAGAAAAAAGTCTAAACTCTCTTTAAATTATGTATATATTACAAAGTTGCTTTGCAAACTATTTCCAAATCAGTTTACATCAGAATGTCCCTTTTATAGCAATACATTTTCTTTCTTATGCCAATAACAAACAGTATAAAAAAATGCGAGGGGGAGTATATAACCCATTCCATATTTATTGTGGAACAATTTTGAAAGTTCTGCCTGCAGTGAAAACAAACCTTGTTGTCCCTCGAAGATTGTATTACATCAATTTTTGTCATCCATGATAAACAAGTATGATTTTGTTTGCTGGTTCTATAAATCCTCATTTACCTTCATCCTCTTAAACCACAACTGCAGGGTATAGCTGGAGCCGATCCAAGATTCTCAGAGAGCGTTTAATTGTCGTAGCATGCGATCTGCATACAAAGCAGCTTTTCTCGTATATGTGCGCTCTCCACAACTTAAACACTCGTGCAAATTCTAGGGCACTGATATCTTTCAGAGTTTGGTGTGAAGTGGCCATTGAAATATTTGTAATGGACATGTGAAGCGATCTGCTGCATTTAGGAAAAGGTCTTGAGTGAGTGAAGTACACAAAACATCTAGTTAACATCCTTGCAAAATATTCTGTACAAAATCATTTTAGCCTGTACAAGTGCTATGTAGCAAAGTCACAACTGACCTTTTCGATGAAAACATTTGTGTTTTCCTCTCTACAACATTAGTATTTTAATAAAGGCGCAATGAATTCCAAAACTGAACCCTGTGGCTGATGTATTAAGTAACAGGTCACTTTTTTGCTAGTTAAAACAAACTGCATTAACATTTTTTTTATTTTGTTTTTATTTTCATGAGAAATTGGCACACCTAGGATCAACTTAAAGGGACAGTATACACCCGATTTTTTTTTTGTTTTAAAAGATAGATAATCCCTTTATTACCCATTCCCCAGTTTTGCATAACCAACACTGTTATAGAAATATTGTTTTTCCCTCTGTGATTACCTTGTATCTAAGCCTTTGCAGACTGTCCCCTTATTTCAGTTCTTTTGACAGACTTGCCAATCAGTGCACTCTCATTTGTAACTCCACGGGCGTGGTCACAATGTTATCTGTATGGCACACATGAAATAACACCCTCTAGCTGTGAAAAACTGCCAAATGCATTGAAATAAGGGGCAGCCTCAAAGGCTTATATATTAGCATATGAGCCTACCAAGGTTTAGCTTTCAACAAAGAATATCAAGTGAAAAAAAGCAAATTTGATGACAAAAGTGAATTTGAAAGTTGATTAAAATTGCATTCCCTATCTGAATCATGAAAGTTTAATTTTGACTAGACTGTCCTTTTAAGTGAGAGACCAGTTCACCCTTCTAGCACCTGGAGGTTTAACGTCTTATCCTTTGATATCAGACATTATTGCACTATAAAGCAATGTTTAGTTTTATATTTTTTCTGTTGTGTATTTTTCCAAATCACATCAATTTTTAAAAATTTTATTTGAAGTATTAATTTGTGAGTGATTATTATTACCATCATCATCATCAGTTAATTAAATACATACATCATTAAAGCACCCCTATGAATTTCTATATATTCCAATCTGCTTGATGCGCTTT
The DNA here is from genome assembly GCF_027579735.1 of Bombina bombina. Classification (NCBI taxonomy): domain Eukaryota; kingdom Metazoa; phylum Chordata; class Amphibia; order Anura; family Bombinatoridae; genus Bombina; species Bombina bombina. Next base: position 1,083,843,002 of record NC_069504.1, read on the forward strand.
AAGCACTCGTTGAAGGAAAATTGTAGTGTTAAAATGACATAATCTAATCTGATTCCTGGCCCACAAAATCTAACTCATGAGTCACAGACAACTGCTGGCAGTCAGCAGTGGCAAGACCTCCGAAAAATCACCAGCTGCATTCAGCTTGTGAACTGCAGTGCTTGCCGCTCCTGAGCAGGATTTTATCCATGCGTTTAACCCCTTTACAAGACGAGTATGCAATATAGTTGTAATTACTGCACATGTTCTAACAATTTAACACTATAATGCCCCTTTAATGCAATACAGTAAGCTGTTTTCAAGTTCAAAGCTCTGAATCTAACACTAAAAAACATTTTTCAACTGACTTCATAACTTGTTTCGCTCGTCATATGCTTATCACGGAAAGACTTAAAGGACCACTAAATACAGTTGAATGGCATAATTAACAATATCATAATAAAAAGTCAATGCAATAATACTTATTCTGAATTTCAAATAAGCAGAATTTTTTCAGACCAATTTATTTCCCCCATATGCCTGCCCCCTGTATCATGTGACAGCCATCAGCCAATCACAGACTAGTATACGTATACCTTGTGCCCATGCTCAGTTGGAGCTGGTGTCTCAGAAAGTGTGCACATAAAAAGGCAGGGCAAAATTTGATAACAGAAGTAAATTGGAAAGTGTCTTAAAACTGCATGTTCGATCTGAATCTTGAAAGTTTAATTTTGACTTTAGTGTCCCTTTAATCAACCCTATTTCAAACTATACTATTTTTCACACAATGCTTCTAAAAATGTTAAGACCTTTACCCTGTTCAAACCCTACTATGACCATTGTAGCACATTGCTACTAGATTTTCTGCTTCTTTCACATACATGCTCGGTTCATATGTTTTCAAATAATCATTAAAGTAGTGAGTCATTTTAAACTTTGAAAGGTTCACAAATAAAAGGGTCAGACATGAAAAATAATAAAATGCTAGAACCAGGCCTGCACTTTGGGCAGTTCGAGAGGTGCACCCTCCCTGGCCCCCATACTTTTGGGAGCCCCACCATGTCAGGGGTTAGGGTATGAGAAGGTCTAATGCACAAGCTGTATTTAGTTTAGGAAGATGTGTTTATAGTATCAGGTGTTGTATTATATAGTGTTCCTCTTTATATAGGACATTAATGTTGGTACAGGGCATTCAGGGGCACGGAAATAAGGGGGCTAGGCTGAGGGACACACAAATTTGCCTTGTCCAGTGCCAAGCAATTGCTAAGGATGGCCTGGCTAGAACATTTATTACTGCGCTACGGTTTGAACAAAGCTTTGCATTTAACTCCTGCAAATGGGTTCAATACTTAATTTAAAGGGCAGCAAATACCTCTTGCTAATGTGTTAAAATTGTTCTTTTTGCTACGCTCCCTAGAGAGGGCCAAAAAGCATAATCTATAATGTAGTTCAAAGTGCTGTGAATTGCCTAAACCAGCTATTGATTTGCAGTACTTACAGGTCACTGACTTTGCTGTTTGGCCTATCTAGGGAACGTGGGACAAAGCACAATATTTACAAAGAAATAAGAGATGTTTAATTTCCTTTTCTACTGAAAAGAGCTAATTATGGCACAGGTATAGGATATTTGTAGCATCCAATCACAGGCTGTGTTCAGCTTTGAACCAACAGTTTCTTGCCAGTCTAGAGCTAAGGTTAATCACTCCCTTGTGGAGGTTAAAGGGACACTGTACCCAAATTTTTTCTTTTGTAATTCAGAAAGAGCATGCAATTTTAAGCAACTTTCTAATTTACTCCTATTATCAATTTTTCTTTGTTCTCTTGCTATCATTATTTGAAAAAGAAGGCATCTAAGCTTTTTTTTGGTTCCTGTATTCTAGACTGCACTTTTTTATTGGTGGATGAATTTATCCACCAATCAGCAAGGACAACCCAGGTTGTTCACCAAAAATGGGCCGGCATCTAAGCTTACATTCTTCCATTTCAAATAAAGATTCCAAGAGAATGAAGAAAATTTGATAATAGGAGTAAATTAGAAAGTTGCTTAAAATGTCATGCTCAATCTGAATCACGAAAGAAAGTTTTTGGGTACAGTGTCCCTTTAAACACATAGGTCTCGATCCCAATCCTTTAGAAAAACGTATCTAATTATTTTCAGTAGAAAAACATCATTAGAGACTAAGGGATAAATCATTTGATATGTTTTTCTAAAGTATTGTGCTCAACCCCATAGTTCTGCTTAAGTGTAATAGTAACATTCTCTAGCACATATTAATATTGTTCTTTTATGCCATTTTAACATTAGAATATTTGTTCATGACTACAATAAAGTATTTTGACCTTATTTAAATTGTAAGTATTTGTTGACAAAATTATAAGCAAAGGGTTAAAGTGATACTAACCCCTCATTTTTCCTTTCATGTTTCAGATAGAGCATGTAATTTTAAGCAACTTTCTAATTTAGTCCTATTATCAATTTTTCTTTGTTCTCATGTTATCTTGATTTGAAAAAGCAGTAATAAAAGGTTAGGAGCCGGCCCATTTTTTAGTTCAGCACCTTGGTAGAGCTGCTGATTGGTTTGCTACATTTAGCCACAAATCAGGAAGTGCTACCCATGTGCTGAACAAAAAATGGTCTGGCTCTAAAGCTTACAGTACTGCTTTTTCAAATCAAGATAGCACGAGAACAAAGAAAAATTGATAATAGGAGTAAATTAGAAAGGTGCTTAAAATCCCATGCTCTATCTGAATCATGAAATAAAAAAATTGGGTTTAGTATCCCTTTAACTGCTCAAGTAGAACTTGTTAGGTGATTTTAACAACCTGCATTCATACGAGTCATCAATAATATTTAATTTTTAATGACATTTCCCTTTCCTATTGGCTGATTTTTTTTTTTTTTTTGTATTTTCATCTTCTGCAAAAAGCTTGTTACATAAATTATTGTGTCACAGACAGGGATTGGAATCCAATTGGTAAAAGAGCTACAAATTAGCCAAGATGAAAATAGTTTTTGAATGGCAGATTAAGAAATAATGGAATATACCCATCTGTTTGAATATATAAATTATACTGCAGAAGTATGTGCTTGAAGCAAGTATTGATCTGTCCTCCATTATTACATTTTGTTTCATAAGTGGCTCAGTGATCATTGTTAGCTAGTTCTTTCAACATCTATTTTCAGTTGATTTAGATGTATGTATGTATGTATATATATATATATATATATATATATATATACATATATATATATACTGTACTTAGCACTTCTGATCACAAAAGTAAAACTAAGATAGCTAGATTTCAACTAGAATATATATATATATATATATATATATATATATATATTCTGTCACAGGATGGAAGAATATATGTGTTCCAAGATGGCAGAATACTTGCAGAGCATCGCCAACCAGTAACAGTTAAAATAAGAGAACAGTTTGAGAAGAACTGCAGGGAAAGAAGGAACATTAATAGCATGGCGAGTAGTAACCCTGCTTCTGTAGTTCAACCCAGCAAATTGTTGTCCCTGCCGAAGTATATTCAGTTGTTTACAAATAGCTCCTTTACCTTTATGTTCTCATTTTAAATAGCTGATTTTGTCTGGTGAAACCTGCAGCTATGTTGAAAAAGTTCACACTGCTGTATGTTCTATTTCAAAGCTATGTTAACAAGGGTTAGGAGCAGAAATGAACTTCCCAGTGGGAGGTTGAGCCTAATGCTTGGAATACAGCTAGTGTTTGCATTGACGGGAAGCATTGGGCTCACAAGAGCGCACTTCCTTAGGCTAAAAATGGGAGCCTTGTTCTGATGCCGTCAGACACGGCATCAGAACCTAGTGCAGTGAAGGGGGTAAGTGGCGCAGCAATCAGCAAATTTCAAATATATATGTACAGTATATTACTATATACATATATATTTATGTGTTACTATATGTATATACACATATTAACACATAAATATATATGTATATGACTACCCAAGAAATATTAGTAAACCTTGCCCACAACCCCATATTAAGGCGAATAATATACAATAAGAGCTACCAGAATCTCAAGAATACACATACACAGATGTTAGCAGGTAAAATCACATCTATATATTTATTCAAAATAGTGAGAGCAACAATTTTATAATAATATTTTCTGGGTTTTATTACCCTTTCTGGTACCGTGCTGGGTTTGGAATTATTTGAGAGCTATTAGTATTCGCCTTTACACACATAGGGCTCATTTCCATTGAGCCATAATTCCGTTTGCTTGCACTCGCAAAGCGATAAATATGCTGTTGGAAGCAATTTTGTTTATCGACTGCTTCCATTGGCCCGTTATAACCCAATTTCGGCAACCGGACTCCGACTGTCGAAAACATTATCATGTCCCATACAAAGTATAGGAAGCTGCTAATCTTTAAATTATACCTAGTTTCCAATGCCCGCACAAACCGTTACTACACTCTCGGAGGATGCCGATACACTAACAAAAATTACACCCAGCCCAACTAGGTGTAAAACAGGAAAAATGTGCTCTTTGAGACCTTTTTCCTATTGAAATCTAACCCGACACTTCAACAAAACCCCTCTATCCCCCCCCAACATCGCAACTTATGATAAATGTATTAACCTCTAAACCCCCATGCCCCGCAATGCAAACTATCTATTAAATCTATTAACCCCTAATCTGCAATGCCCCCACAATGCAAAGTATCTATTTAAACTATTAACCCCTAATCCGCCATTAACCCACATTGCAATTAACTGAATAAATCAATCAACCCCTAAACCGTCAAACCCCACAACACAAATAACTAATCACTAAGCCCCCTAAGCTAACACCCCCTAAATAAACCCCATTACATAAATTAAAATAATCATAATTACAATTAAAATAAAAAAGCTATCATTACTTAAAAAATAAAAATAAATAAGTTTAAATTAAACTTTTATTACAGAAAATAAAAAAAATCTAACATTACATAAAATAATAAACAAAATTATCAAAAATTAAACCTAATCCCTATGAAAATATAAAAGCCCCCCCCCAAAATAAAAACACTCCGTAATCTAATACTAAACTAACAATAGCCCTTAAAAAAGCATTTTGTAGGGCATTGCCCTAAGTTAAACAGCTTTTTTACCTTTAAAAAAACTAAGTTCCCCCTAACAGTAAAACCCACCACCCACCAAACCCCCCAAAATAAAAAAACTAACACTAAAAAATCCTAAACTTCCAACAGCGCCCAAATCCCTAATTTAAATTTTTTTAAATTTTTTTAAAAAAAAGCCTAACTCTAACCCCAGATAGGTACTCACAGTTCTTGAAGTCTGGCAGTGAAGTCTTCTTCCAAGTGGCAACCTCTTCTATCTTCATCCAGGACCGCGGAACTGAAGACCGGCAACTGTGGAACTGAAGACCGGCGACCGCGAAACTGAAGACCGCCAACCACGGAACCATAGAGCATGGAGGATCCTTTTCGTACGATCACTGCCATACACTGAATAGTGAATTTAAGGTACACGATTAAATATGGCGTCCCTTGCATTCCTAATCGCTGATTTGATTCTTCAAATTAAAATCAGCCAATAGGATGAGAGCTACTGAAATCCTATTGGCTGTTAAAATCTGAATGAAGATAGAAGAGGTCGCCGCTTGGAAGAAGACTTCACCGCCTGACTTTTGGAACCCTGAGTATCTATCTGGGAGTTAGAGTTAGACTTTTTTTTTATTTTATTTATTTTTTTATTAGGGATGTGGGCTCTGAAAAAGAGCTGAATGCCCCTTTTAAGGGCAATGCCCATACAAATGCCCCTTTAGGGGCAATGGGTAGTTTAGGATTTTTTTGTGTTAGTTTTTTTTATTTTGGGGAGTTTGGTGGTGGGGGGGGGGTTACTGTTAGGAGGAACTTAGCTGTTTTAAAGGTAAAAGAGCTGTTTAACTTAGGGCAATGCCCTACAAAAGGCCCTTTTAAGGGCTGTTGGTCGTTTAGTATTAGGTTAGGGGGTGTTTTTATTTGGGGGGCTTTTTATTTTCATAGGGATTAGAATTAATTTTTTTATTTTTGATCATTTTGTTTATTATTTTATGTAATGTTAGACTTTTTTATTTTCTGTAATTTTAGCATAATTTAAACTTTTTTTTTAAGTAATGTTAGCTTTTTTATTTTAATTGTAATTAAGGATTATTTTAATGTATGTAATGGGGTTTATTTAGAGGGTGTTAGGTTAGGGGGCTTAGTGATTAGTTATTTGCGTTGTGGGGTTTGGCAGTTTAGGGGTTAAAATATGTATTAGGTTAATTGCAATGTGAATTAAAGGCGGATTAGGGGTTCATAGTTTAAATAGATAGTTTGCATTGTGGGGGCATTGCGGATTAGGGTTAATAGATTTAATAGATAGTTTGTTTTGTGAGGGCATTGCGGATTGGGGTTAATAGTTTAAATAGATAGTTTGCATTGTGGGGGGATGGAGGTTTAGGGGTTAATAACTTTGATAGATACTTTGCGATTTGGGTGTTGGCGGATTAGGGGTTAATACATTAGTTATTGTGGTGGGGGGTTGCGATTGAGAGGTAGATATTGCGCATGCGTTAGGTCTTTGATTTTATTCTAACAGCGAGCGACGGGTAAAATATAAAACGCTGCACTTGTATGCGGCGTCGTATATGCGATCGAGTGAAGTTTAAGGTCGGGTTACCATAGTAACCTATTAATGTTTTAGAAATGCGGAAGCGAGATTAGTAGTTTGAAAATATATATAGACAACAATATGATTCCTTGTGGACTTAGACTACGGAAAAAAACTTGGGATCAATATAAATCAACCAATCACCACAGAATTTAAGGAGGAGTGGGAAAAATGTCTTACTAAATGTTCAATAAAATTAATGTGTTTAATCATTAAGCAGAATGAAAATAAGCAGGATAAAATTGATAAGGATGTTCAGGAATCTAATGATAGTTTCAATAAATAGCAAAGTAATGAGGAATATAACAAGCTTAGTCAAGACTTTAGGATTGAACTAAGAAAATTACAAGATGAAATAAAATCAAGAAAAAGAAGGACATTTCTGAGAGATCTGTTAGATTACAAGGAAGGTGTTGTATATGACTATGCTGGTCAGAAATCAAATACATCAGAATCTGATAGGTCTGGTTCAGAGACAGGTACTGGAAGGTCACCCAGGAGAAATTGGGGTAGAAGAAGGGTTCATTTTTTATGCAACAGGTGGATAACAGACATAAAAAGAGAAGAAGGGGGGTAGAAAACACAGGAAAAACTGGTCAAAAACAAACCAGCTATGCCTTGAGAAGTCAACAGGGCAACAAGACACAAAAACAATAGACTCTGATATGAGTGATGAGGGCCTGGAGGAAGTGAATCTATAAAAAAAAACATTAACAGATGCACATATTGAGGTGGTCTCAATGGGGTTAACTTTTTGCCCCAAAAACCGTCTGGATAGATTCACTGCCTCTAAAGACCTTCACCTTTTTGCCAGAAAGGTAGTCCTTAGAAAGAATAATGCTGGTAAAAAATGCTATGTCAAGTTGGATATGCATGATAAAATTAGATTACAAAATATTGGGTTTCTTTCAGAGGAAAGAACAGAAACAGATAACACTAGTAGTATTGGTTTTAGTGACTTAAGACCCATGGTGCCAAATGTTATGACATTTGTAAAATTGATGGACAGAGATTTAAAAAGATTACCACAGATAAAAATAAAAGCAATAATTTAGCGGAAAAATCAATGTATGGCCCTAAACGATCTGATCACGGACAAAACCATAGTGATAAAACTCTCGGACAAGGGGGTAATGTGGTCATCCTCAATGTCCATGATTACAAAACAGAATGTTTGCGACAACTTAAAAATACATAAAAACAAGATCCCTCAACCCGGGAGGCCAATTGTGTCAGGGATGGGGGGGACTTACGGAAGGAGTGACAAAATATTTGGATTGGTGCCTAAGGCCCTACCTTACTTCACTACCCTCCTAAGTCAAAGACACTACTTAAGTCCTGAGAAAGCTTGATGACATTATCCTCACTCCAGAAACCATTTTGGTGTCCATTGACTTAGAAGCCCTATATTCCTCCATCCCTCACACAAAAGGAATTGAGACTATAAAAGAGTTTCTGAACCAGAGAGGTCAAAAATTTAATAAACACACTGACTTTGTTGTGGAATTGTTACATTTTGTTCTGCATAGGAACTATTTTAAATTTGATGGTAAATATTACAGACAAATGATGGGCACAGCAATAGGTGCATGCTGTGCACCCACTTATGCCTGTCTCTACCTTGGTAGGTGGGAAAATGAAAACATTTTGGATGCTGCAGGGGAGTCTGGCAAGGCTATAGCATTATGGATTCGCTATATAGATGATGTTCTCCTATTATGGGAGGGCACATCAGAGGATCTGCACAAATTCATGCAGCAGCTAAACTGTAATGACTGGAATCTCAAATTTACGTTTGAGTGGAGTTATGTATCTCTATCCTTTTTGAATTTAAAGATTTCCAGGTACCAAGATAGACTGGTGAAAGAAACTTTCAGAAAAAGTACTTCTGCCAATACCTTATTAGAAGCCACTAGTCATCACCCTAAACACCAAATCAATGCTATTCCCATAGGTCAATATCTGAGACAAAAAAGGAATTGTTCATCAGAGACTACCTATAAAAAATATGCTGATGATTTGAGACAGATTTGTAGCAAGGGGATATTCCAAACAAGCAATTAAAAAAGGCTACAAAAGAGCTACAGAGATTCCACGTGATACAGTGGAAAAACAAAAGAGCTCTGAAGTGAGATTTATTAGTACATATAACTCTGAGTAGGAGTAATTTAGAACACTGTTACACAGATACTGGAATATCCTAACTGCAGACACAGAAGTCCAAAAAATAGTTGGGGAATATCCATTGATGACGGTCAGGTGCACCCCTTCCTTTAAGGATAAACTGGTACATAGTCACTATAAAGGCAACAATGATTGGTTAGGGAAACAACAAACAAAAGATGGCTGCTTTAGGTGTGGTAAGTGCAAAATATGCAAACACCTGTTGAGAGGTCAATATATGATCAATGCCTTTGGTCACCCACATAAAGTTAAAGGCCATATTACTTGCCGCAGTGAGGGGGTTGTTTATGTTGCTTCCTGTTCTCCTCGTTACTACGTGGGTAAAACATACAGAGAATTTAGGAAATAAATGAAGGAGTACAGAAGAGATGTCCTTAATTAAAAAAATCAAGGATAGTGGAGAAGCACGGCATTTATTATGAAACACATAATAGTAGTGTCCAGGATCTAAAATGTATGGGTTTGGAACTGGTAGACATTACAGAGAGGTGGAAACTGGGATTATTTACTTTTGAAATCAGAATGTAGATGGATCTACAACTTAAATACACTGCAGCCGAGAGGGTTAAATGAAGAACTGAATTATGCCCCCTTTCTCATGAGTTAATCTTTAGTTATATTAATTTCAATAATATGCCGTTGCCTGGTTTAAATATCAATGGTCTAGCAATATAATAGAATGTGCATATAATGTCTATACATAATTACAAGTACTAATCCGTATCCCCAAGTGTGTGGGGGTACATTAGGAAAATGGTTAATGTTAAAGGAGTAAAAATATAGTGTAACTTATTCTTTATATAAATATGGTTGAAACAATTTATGTATGATACTTAATAACAAGTAACGATATCGGTAATCTTAAATACACATGACGATTCACTAATGTACATTATGAAGATGCTGTATTACTAGCAATTTTTTTAGGTTGAAATCAAATCACTGACAGCAGGTGTTAAAAAGGTTATGTATTGCATTAGTTTAATTATTATGCATATAGTTTGTTTAGATGTTATTCAATAGAGCAAAAGAAATTAAATTTCACCTGTGGTCAGAGCTATAAATTGAGCTGAATCTGTGTAAATGCATTAATTGATCGTGCGTGAGAAAGCCCTTAGTGACGCAGGGGTGTAACAAATGTAGCGGCTTGTCAGACGGTTGTGCCGATTTCCACACTGTCTGGAATTACAGAATTCTATACACAGACCTAGGAGCTCTTTAAGCACTCCCTATGTGAGTATAGGACTTTTGTTAGTCTTCAATGAGCGGCAATTTCGGAGGGGAGGAATTGAAGCAGTAACCACCGCAAAGGTAACACGGATGATAAGTTGTGAGCCAGCGTTTGTGATTAATAACTGTAAGACTGTATACTGATTCCAATATCTGTGCTCACGGCTTGAATACTGCCGGATAAAATGAGACGTGATATCTACAGTGAGAGGTGGTTTACTATGCCCCCATTGGTGATGGTCCAGTGACCGTTGCCTGCTCAAATGTATCATTTTATTACTACATAGGGAGTAAGGGTGAAGATTTGGGATACCCAGCCTGCATGGTTGCAATTGTAAGGCTGTCAGTTACTGTCTAAGACTGGGGACCGTTTATTCATGGATTCAAATATATGAAATTGCAAGATCAGCTATATTGATAGCTCTGCATACCATGGTTTATGAACACTTAAAGAGTCCTATGCTGACTTAATATAGTAACAGGGATCCCTGCTCCAATATCCTGGGTAATGAATGATATGCTTTAAACTTCAGACCATCAATTGGATGGTATTATGATTTACTTATTTTGTTACTCTCACTATTTTGAATAAATATATATATATGTGATTTTACCTGCTAACATCTGTGTATGTGTGTTCTTGAGATTCTGGTAGCTCTTATTGTGTTTTATTCGGCTTAATATGGGGTTGCTGGGCAAGGTTAACTAATATAGTCATATTTCAATTCAATAAACCTCCATGCACCTTGGTCTCCGCGACAGCATTGGTTCACTGTGGTGTCTTGACCATAGCCTTTTATATCCAGTACTAGCTGGTATAATTTTGTAATACATAAATATATACAGTATGTTTACATTCATACACACACATATATATATATATATATATATATATATATATATATATATATATATATATATACTGGGAACACACAGATCCCATAGACCACAATGTAAAGGCACTTTTCAATTACTTGAAAATGTATTGCTTCAATAACTATTTTATTGACTGCTTAGTGTTTCTATAACAACAGTATCTATGCCTTGGTAGCAAAGGGGTTTTCCTATGCAAAGCAGGTTTCCCTGTTATATTCGATTTTCCTTTTTTACTGTATTTTTTGGCAGAGTACAATGTCTAATAGTTTAAATTATACAAAACAAATATCTTCAAGAGTCTTCCTGTCCATCTCCCCTAACATTGATCATCACTGTCAAGAAATATTCTAACATGAGAATTGGGCTACAGAGAAATTCAATAAATGCTTCAGATTTACAGTGTGTTGAACACACAGGACCACACAGCTATTGTTTTTATTCTTATTCTCCTAATCTGTTTATTGTTCCTAACAGAACCTTCATTTAATCTGCACAGTGATTTCCATATCAGATCTGCAGCAGGGTTTTTGGTTGGTTGTGTGATGTTTTACACAGATAGTGAAACAGAAAGTCTGCCACACTGTGGGATACAATTTTATACAGAATAGCCCAATTATATACAGATGTGCAATGTGAATGGGGAGCTTACTGGGATCACTATAAAAGCATGATGGTATTTTATTTATTTACTTTTTTTTTTTTTTTTTTAAAGGAACATTGTACTATACAATTGTGTTGCTTTTAATGTGGTCTCAAGTTTATGGCTGTCATTTGAAATACCTGCTTTTCCCTGTTGAAACTGCCACTTTTACTAAAACTATGAATATAGCAGTATAAAGAAAAATCTATCTAAACAAGAGCCAGCAACAGAAATCAACTCCCAGTAGTTGTTTCCAGTGCTTGGAATATAACAAACTCTAATTATCAATTTGGCTTAGCACATATCAAGTACTAATTACAAGTGCAGTGTTTTCTCAGTGACTTGTTTAACCAGCCACATATAATTAAATATATTGGAAACAGCCCTTTTAGATTGATTCTATCAATTTAAAATAAATGTTTTTATACATACCTATTGGCTTTGTGTATATACAGGGAGTGCAGAATTATTAGGCAAGTTGTATTTTTGAGGATTAATTTTATTATTGAACAACAACCATGTTCTCAATGAACCCAAAAAACTCATTAATATCAAAGCTGAATAGTTTTGGAAGTAGTTTTTAGTTTGTTTTTAGTTATAGCTATTTTAGGGGGATATCTGTGTATGCAGGTGACTATTACTGTGCATAATTATTAGGCAACTTAACAAAAAACAAATATATACCCATTTCAATTATTTATTTTTACCAGTGAAACCAATATAACATCTCAACATTCACAAATATGCATTTCTGACATTCAAAAACAAAACAAAAACAAATCAGTGACCAATATAGCCCCCTTTCTTTGCAAGGACACTCAAAAGCCTGCCATCCATGGATTCTGTCAGTGTTTTGATCTGTTCACCATCAGCATTGCGTGCAGCAGCAACCACAGCCTCCCAGACACTGTTCAGAGAGGTGTACTGTTTTCCCTCCTTGTAAATCTCACATTTGATGATGGACCATAGGTTCTCAATGGGGTTCAGATCAGGTGAACAAGGAGGCCATGTCATTAGATTTTCTTCTTTTATACCCTTTCTTGCCAGCCACGCTGTGGAGTACTTGGACGCATGTGATGGAGCATTGTCCTGCATGAAAATCATGTTTTTCTTGAAGGATGCAGACTTCTTCCTGTACCACTGCTTGAAGAAGGTGTCTTCCAGAAACTGGCAGTAGGACTGGGAGTTGAGCTTGACTCCATCCTCAACCCGAAAAGGCCCCACAAGCTCATCTTTGATGATACCAGCCCAAACCAGTACTCCACCTCCACCTTGCTGGCGTCTGAGTCGGACTGGAGCTCTCTGCCCTTTACCAATCCAGCCACGGGCCCATCCATCTGGCCCATCAAGACTCACTCTCATTTCATCAGTCCATAAAACCTTAGAAAAATCAGTCTTGAGATATTTCTTGGCCCAGTCTTGACATTTCAGCTTGTGTGTCTTGTTCAGTGGTGGTCGTCTTTCAGCCTTTCTTACCTTGGCCATGTCTCTGAGTATTGCACACCTTGTGCTTTTGGGCACTCCAGTGATGTTGCAGCTCTGAAATATGGCCAAACTGGTGGCAAGTGGCATCTTGGCAGCTGCACGCTTGCGCCTTGGTTTTTCCACATGCTTCTTGCGACCCTGTTGACTATTTTGAATGAAACGCTTGATTGTTCGATGATCACGCTTCAGAAGCTTTGCAATTTTAAGAGTGCTGCATCCCTCTGCAAGATATATCACTATTTTTGACTTTTCTGAGCCTGTCAAGTCCTTCTTTTGACCCATTTTGCCAAAGGAAAGGAAGTTGCCTAATAATTATGCACACCTGATATAGGGTGTTGATGTCATTAGACCACACCCCTTCTCAATACAGAGATGCACATCACCTAATATGCTTAATTGGTAGTAGGCTTTCGAGCCTATACAGCTTGGAGTAAGACAACATGCATAAAGAGGATGATGTGGTCAAAATACTCATTTGCCTAATAATTCTGCACTCCCTGTAGAGAGATAAGGAAACAAAGCCTTTGTGTGTGTCTATCTATCATCTATCTATATATCCTATACGATTGGGCTGATTGATACCCCCTGCTAGTGGCAAATTGGCCGTGAATCTGCAGGGGGCGGCATTGCACAAGCAGTTCACAAGAACTGCTTGTGCAATGATAAATGCAGACAGTGTCCCTAGGGGTTAATCTTCCCTTTATTGCAACATTTTTCCTTTTTGGGCTAATTTTGTTGAAATACTTTATTAGCATGTGTGTAACTTATGTTTTATACAAGGATTTATGTATAAACTTAAAATTTGGCAGTTGATTTTCTTTGCTTGCATAGCTAGAACAGGCTAACTGACAGACTGCTAGAGCGTTTGTGCCTTTTACTTGCTGCGGAGTTTCCTCTCTCTGCCGGTCATGTGACTTCTCTCTGCTGTCGGATATTCACGGAGTGGAGCAGCGTCATTAAATTTAAGTCTCTTCAGTGTTGATCTACTATACAATCGTTTTAGAGACTTCTGGCAGCCACATTGTGTATAAGTTTTACGGTAAGGCACCTCAGCCTGTCTGAGGTGTAGGGGGCCTGATTGGTTTAATTTTTTTGCATAACTTTAAGTGGCTGTTGTATTAAAAATTCTTAAAGTGACAGTGTATTTAAAAAAATTCTACAAGTTGGGGAATTTTTTATTTAGTATTATGGACATGGACCAAGACTCTTGACAAATGCTTGTTATGCCTTGAGGCACAAATTGTTTTGCCTATGCAATTCTGTGCTGCATGCTTAGCTAGAACACTTCAATTTAAAGATAAATTGTTGCCCTCTGAGCACAATGTCTCTCAGGATGATGCTGTTTAGGCAATGCCACAGCTTTCTTCTCAAACGTCCTAAGCCTCTATGGCATCACAGGAATTTATTTGCCTGCATTTTTTGCTCCACAGGTATCTTCTGTGGTATCTGCAGCATTAGAGGGAAATTAGACATTCAGATAGTAAGGTTTCTGTTCCACCAACTGCTACACAGGTTGCCCTCCCTCATAAGTCTGATGAGGAGGATACGTCAGTAGCCTCAGAAAGTGAAATCTCAGATTCGGACAGTATTATTCCTTCATCTGATACTGAAGAAGTAAACTTCAGATTTAAGCTTGAACACCTTTGTGTACTGTTAAAGGAGGTATTGGCTACTTTGGACGAATCCGATACTTCTGTTGTTGTCAACCCTAAGAAGTCTAGTAAACTTAATAAATACTATGATGTTCCTTCCTCTGTGGAAGTTTTTCCTGTCCCAGACCGTGTGACTAAGAATGGGAGAAGCCAGGGATTCCTTTCTCCCCGCCTACTGTATTTCAAAAGATGTTTCCTGTTGCTGACTCCATTAAAAATTCTTTGTGCACGGTGCCTAAAGTAGAAGGGGCTATTTCTACTCTGGCTAAGAGAACTACGATACAGTCCAAGTGGTACAGTACTAAGATAACAAGGTGGTGCAAGCTGTAAGGGTACCACACAAAGCCCTTAAAATAGTAACACAGTCCAAAGAATTCAGCAGCACTCACCACTATGCAGAAAATTCCATCTTTTATTGGGATATTCAAAGTAAAAAAGACAATGTTTCGGACCTCTAGTCCTTAGTCATGTCAGTACATAAATGCAGGTAACACACCTTAATATAGGGATGGGGGTTAAAAAACCACACCTACTTAATTAACAATTCACCTGTGAATACACACACATTTTTCTACATTGTTACTTGTCCTAGAGGAGGATGCGCCATCTAGTGATAGATATATAATAATACATGTTAAAAAATATAACTATTACATATTGTTGCAAAAATAGCAACAATTACAGAGTATTAGATACAGAGACTAATCCTATTGAAATATTTACAAAAAGAAACAGATAAATCATATTCTTTATTCATACCAACAGGTGCCATGGTTTCCAATTTATTAATCCAGAATACTTCCTTCTGTTTTAAAAAAAGCTCTCTATTACCACCCCTTCTGGGTGAACTAATCTGGTCAATTATTTGAAACCTAAGTTGACATACCCTGTGTCCTGCCTGAACAAAGTGTTCTGCTACTGGATTTTTTATTTTGCCATTTCTGATATCAGATTTGTGTTCACATATCCTATCACGGACCATCCTAGTGGTCTCTCCGATTTAGCTCCGCCCACATGGGCATTTAATCATATAAATGGCAAATGTAGTTTTACATGTGAATAAACCCCTGATGTTATATTTCTTGCCAGTACGTGGATGATAGAAGAATTTACCCTTCACCATACTATTACAACTAGCGCAGCCTAAACATGGGTAACATCCCATATTTTTATCTGTAATATAGCTCTGCACTTTAGTTTTAGAAGTACCTATATCGGCCTTGATTAGCCTATCTCTAAGATTCTTACTTCTCTTATAGGCCGGCATGAATCCTGACTGAAACTCAGTTACATGAGGGTTACATTGGCTCAATATGTGCCAGTGTCTCCTAAGAATAGAATTAATGTTACTGCTTAATGAGTTAAACTTTGTAACAAAGACAACACGGTTTGTCTTCATCTTAACTTTAGGTTTTGTTGTCTCAAGCAAGCTGTTACGTGACACTGTTGCCACTTCTTCAATTTCTTTGTTAACTAAATCAGTAGGGTAACCCCTCACCTTAAATTTGTCACCCATCTGGTTCAACCTCTGTCTCACAAATTTGTCCTCTGACACAATTCTTCTCACTCTCAAGAGTTGACTACGAGGTAAAGACCTTTTAAGGGATTCTGGGTGAAAGCTATCAAAGTGAAGCAGGCTGTTTTTGTCAGTAGACTTAGTAAACAGATCTGTTCCAAAACTATTGCCTAATTTGTAGACTTTGGTGTCAAGAAATTCAATACTTTCCTCACTGTGATTTAGTGTAAACTTAATATGTGTAGTTGCACTATTTAGCTGATTGACAAACTCCCATAGGGATCCAATGTCGCCCAACCACACTCCAAATATATCATCTATGTAGCGCCACCAGGTGGCGCCACATAGAATGAAGAGATTGTTCTCAAAGACAAATCTCTCCTCAAAGGTGTTCATAAATATATTTGCGTATATTGGGGCGACATTGGATCCCATGGCCGTACCCTGTCTCTGAATATAAAATTCATCTTGAAAAAGGAAATAATTACACCTAAGCACAATTTCAAGAAGTTCCAGAACAAAATCAATTTGACAACTATTAAACGTGCTGAATTGTTGCAAAACTTTTTTTACTGCTCCTATGCCAGATGCATGTGTTATATAGGTGTATAGACTTGATACATCTAGAGTATATAAGATACTTTTCTCAGTTGCAATGTTTAAATCATTTAATTTAACAAAAAAATTACTGGTATCTTTAATATAAGAGCTAGATAGTTCTACAAAAGGTCTTAAAATGTGATCGAGATAGATAGAGATATTAGAACACACTGAATTCATGCTGGAAATAATAGGTCTCCCTGGGGGGGCCTGTAAATTTTTATGGACCTTAGGTAAGGTATATAGTACTGGTGTTTGTGCATGTTCACGAGATAGGAACATAATTTCCTTTTTACCAATGATGCCATTTTTAAAGGCAAATAAAACCTTTTGATTAATTTCCTTTTCGATATTAAAAATAGGATTATATGGTAAACTTTGGTTGTCTTTTTTACTTTGAATATCCCAATAAAAGATGGAATTTTCTGCATAGTGGTGAGTGCTGCTGAATTCTTTGGACTGTGTTACTAAGAGAACTACGATCCCTATAGAGGATAACTTCTCCTTTAAGGATCCCATGGACAAAAAGCTGGAAGCTTATTTGAAGAAGATGTATGTTCATCAAGGTCTTCAATGGCAACCTGCAGTTTGTATTGCCATAGTAGCAAGTGTGGCATCTTAATGGTGCGACGCCTTGTCTGAATCAATTTTAGTAGAGACTCCGTTGGAGAAGATACAAGATAGGATTAAGGCTCTCAAACTAGCCAATTCCTTTATTTCTGATGCTAACATGCAAGTTATTAGACTGGGAACCAAGATGTCTGGCTTCACTGTCCAAGCCCACAGGACATTGTGGCTAAAATCTTGGTCAGCTGATGTTACCTCTAAGTCCAAGCTTCTGGCGCTTCCTTACAAGGGTAAGACCTTGTTCGGACCTGGTCTGGCAGAAATAATTTCTGATATTACGGTTGGAAAAGGGTCTTTTCTACCATAAGACAAGATGAACAGACTTCAAAGGTCAAAAATCTTCCTCTCCTTCTTCCAAGCAGGAGCAGTCCAAGTCTTCTTGGAAGCCCAATCAGTCTTGGAATAAGGGGAAGCATTTAAAGAAACCCTCAGCTGAGTCTAAGTCAGCATGAAGGGTCGGCCCCCGGTCCGGGATCGGATCGAGTGGGGGGCAGACTTTCCCTGTTTTGTCAAGCATAAAGACGAGATGTCCCAGATCCTTGGGCTGTGGACATAGTATCTCAGGGTTAGAAAATAGAATTCAAAACTTTCCCTCCCAGGGGCAGATTCCACCTCTCAAGATTATCTGCAGACCAGGTAAAAAGAGAGGCATTCTTGAACTGCATTCAGGATCTTTCCTACTTAGGAGTGATTGTTCCAGTTCCAGGGAATAGGGTCTAGGATTCTATTCAAATCTGTTCCTGATTCTCATAAAAGAGGGAACTTTTTCACCCATTTTAGACCTAAAGTGCCTCAACAGGTTTCTCAGGGTACCGTCCTTCAAATTTCCATTCTCCCTTTGGTCCAAGAGGGTCAGTTCATGATGACCATAGACCTGAAGGATGCGTTTCTTCATGTTTCCATCCACAGGGGTCATCACAAATTCCTGAGATTCGCCTTTCTAGACAAACAATTTCAATTTGTGGCTCTTCCGTTTGGTCTTGCCACAGCTCCCAGAATTTTCTTAAAGGTTCTGGGGGCTCTCTTGGCAGTGATCAGATCTCTGGGAATTGTAGTGGCACCATACCTGGATGACATATTGGTTCAGGCGCCATCTTTTCAACAAGCAAACTCTCATACAGAGATCGTGTTGTATTTTCTACGTTCCCACGGTTGGAAAGTGAATCTGGAAAAGAGTTCCCTTGTTCCAGCTACAAGGATGGTTTTCTTAGGGACCATAATATACTCCCTATCTATGAAACAAAATTTGACGGAGGTCATAAAATCCAAAATTCTCTACTCTTCCCTCTCTCTTCAGTCTACTGTTCTGCCACCAGTAGCTCAATGTATAGAGGTAATTGGTCTGATGGTCGCTTCCATGGGCATTATTCCCTTTGTTCGATTCCATTTGAGAGCTAGGCAAATATGCATGCTCAGACAATGGAATGGAGACCATTCAGATCTGTCTCAGAGGATAGATCTAGACCAGTCGACAAGAGACTCTCTCCCGTGCACCTCCTGGTTGTCCACACCCGGAAGTGGCTTTCTCAGGACCATCTGTCTCAGGGCACATGCTTCCAGAGACCTTCCTGGGTGATTGTGACCACGGACACCAGTCTGCTAGGCTGGGGAGCAGTCTGGGAGTTGTTAAAGGTGTAGGGACTATGACTCGGGAGGAATCTTCTCTCCCCATAAACATTTTAGAGTTGAGAGTGATTTACAATGCTCTAATTGCTTGGCCTCAATTGTCTTTAGCTCGATTTATCAGGTTTCAGTTGGACAACATCACCTCAGTGGCTTACATCAACCACCATGGAGGAACTCAGAGTTCCTTAGCCATAAAGGAGGTGGCACAGATTATTCAGTGGATGGAAGCTCACAATTGTTGTCTATCTGCTATTTACATTCCTGGAGTGGACAACTGGGAAGTGGATTTCCTGAGCAGACAGTCATTTCATCCCAGGGAGTGGGCACTCCATCTAGAGGTGTTCTCCAGGTTAAGTCTCAAATGGCGTCTCGGCAGAACACCAAGCTTCCAAGGTACGGTTTAAGGTCAAGAGATCCTCAGGCCACTCTGATAGATGCTCTGGCAGTTCCTTGGATTTTCGGTCTAGCATTCCTGTTTCCTCTGTTTGCGCTCCTTCCAGAAGTGATTGAGCGTATCAAACAAGAGAGAGCATTGGTAATTCTAATAGCTCCTGCATGGCCTAGCAGGATCTGGTATGCAGACCTAGTGAAGATGTAATCTCGACCACCTTGGAGGTTGCCTCTGAGGAAGGACCTACTAACACAGGGTCCTTTCCTCCATCCAAATATCGTTTCTCTGAAGCTGACTGCTTGGAGATTGAATGCTTAGTTCTGTCTAAGAGTCGATTTTCTGAGTCGGTCATTGAGACCATCATCCAAGCCTGTTACTCGAATAAAGTATGGCGTAAATACCTTTATTGGTGTGAATCTAAGGGCTACTCTTGGAGTAGGGTCAGGATTCCTATAATTTTGTCTTTTCTCCAGGAAGGTCCTTTAGAAAGGGTTGTCAGTCAGTTCTCTGAAAGGTCAGATTTCTGCATTATCTATTTTGTTACATAAGCGTCTGGCGGATGTGCCGGATGTACAATCTTTTTGTCAGGCCCTGGTAAAACTAAGGCCTGTGTTTAAACCTGTTGCTCCTCCTTGGAGCCTTAATCTTGTTATTAAAGTTTTGCAGCAGGCTCTGTTTGAGCCGTTGCTATCCATAGATATTAAGTTGCTATCTTGGAGGGTTTTGTTTCTTATTGCTATCTCTTTTGCTTGGAGAGTTTCAGAACTCTCGCCTTTGCAGTGTGATTTGCCTTACCTTATCTTTCATGCGGACAAGGCGTTTCTTCGTACTAAATTGGGGTTTCTTCCTAAAGTGGTTTCGGATAGAAATTTTAATCAGGAAATTGTTGTTCATTCTCTCTGTCCCAATCTTTCTTCTCATAAAGAATGTCTGTTGCACAACTTGGATGTTGTGCATGCTCTAAAGTTCTACCTACAGGTGACTAAGGAATTTCGCCAGTCTTCTGCCCTGTTTGTTTGTTTCTCAGGAAAGCATAAGAGTCAGAAGGATACTTCTACTTCTCTTTCCCTCTGGTTGAGAAGCATGATTTGTTTTGCTTATGAGACTGCTGGACAGCAGCCTCCTGAGAGAATTACAGCTTATTCCACTAGGGCTGTCTCCTCTTCTTGGGCTTTCAAAAATAAAGCTTCTGTGGAACAGACTTGCAAGGCTGCAACTTGGTCCTCTCTGCATACTTTTTCCAAATTTTCCAAATTTTCAACTTTTGCCTCGGCTGAGGCCTTCTGTTTAGGTCTGCCTGTCTTGTTCTCCCTTCCTGTTCATTCTGTGTCCTCTAGCTTGGGTATTGGTTCCCACTAGTAATTGAATGACATCATGGACTCTCCATATCCAGAAAGAAAGAAATTTATCAGGTAAGCATACAATTTGTTTTATCAAATACAAAAATAAGCCTAAAGGAGCTATTCCCATATATGTAATACTCTGCAGCTAGTAAAACAAATCATTGGATTTATATTAAGGGAAAAAACATTTTACAGTACAGTGTCCCTTTAAGGCTTTTTGTTGATTTTCTTTTCTCTTTTTTTTTTTAACTGCAGCTTGGCCTATTTTTGCAGCTGTACAGGCAGAACTTGTACAATGAAAAATTCATCAGATTGGTTTCATTTTTTGTCACAATGAAAACCTCATTTGACTTATTTCCATCAGCTCACAGCAAGATACAGTAACTCCTTTCTGTAGAAAACGCATTGAAACGCATTGAAACACATTGAATGCAAAGTTACCAAACTATTGGCATCTGTATTATTATATACAATGGGATGTTGTGTTGCCAATGTATTGGCAGGCAGCTTTCCATCTGATTAAATAAGAAACATAATGAATTATTCAAGACAACCATATGTTTTCTGTTTTACCCTCAAACCAGTTTTCTGAGCTTCAGCTTTGTGGCATTGCTATTTGTCCTTCACGCGAGAGAGGAAAGAGAGAGCAATGTTATTGTAAGGGATTAAGCAGGAATTGTTTCACATCAGCAAATCATCTGGAACGTCATCAACGCACCAGTATGGTCAAATTCTGTTTTATTTTTATTTTTTAATATTTCTTTCAGACCTTACACTATAAAATAATAACAGTAATTATAACAACTGGAGCTAAAGAAAGTGACGCACTGACCTCTCCATGCACTGTACATGGGTTAAAAATAAATGTAGTTTGTAATGAAATATGATGTAGACACAAATTCAGGAACAGACATTAGTTATACAATGTTTGTTGATTTTAATGGCCAATTAGTTGATAGCAGTTCATTGTATTACAAGCAGCTGCAGGAACACCCTTTCAAATTAACTGGACTTTCTCTCTCACTGTCTCCCACTCACTATTGGGAGGTTAATTTCTGCTGCTGCCTCTTGTTTAAACAATTTTTCTATAGAGAATACTGCATCATTAAAAAGACAGTAAAGTCCAAATTATACTTCCATGATTCAGATAAAGCCTGCAGTTTTTAACAACTTTCTAATTTTCTTCTATTATCTAATTTTCTTCATTCTTAGTACTGCTCCTTTAAAAGAAGCAAATTTGATAATGTAAGTAAATTGGAAAGTGGTTTAAAATTCACTTCAGCAGTTAAAAAAGATCATGGGGAAAATATTAAAGGGACATTAAACACTTTGAGATAGTAATATAAAATGATAAATCGTGTGTATATATATATATATATATATATATATATATATATATATATATATAATCTCTGCAATTTACTTTCATTATTTATTTTGTCCCCTTTTCCTGTAATTCCATTGTGAAATTGTAAGCATTTCAGTACCTGTTAGAAATGGAAGGGCATAACACTGTTATATTCCACACAGCCATTGGCTACACACTCTAGTGACCTATTTATAACTGTCTCTAATTGGCCACAGCAGAGAAGGTAACCTAAGTTACAACATGGCAGCTCCCATTGTTTTATAGACACTAAAAACTTACACTTATTTTGTCAATATTTAAACAACTAATAAAACTTTAACAAATACATCTACATGTTATTCTCAGACTAATATTTTATTTAAATGCTTCAAATGTAGCATTTATTTAGTGTCCCTTTAAAGAGGAGCATATTTTACAGTCCCTTTAAAAAAGGATATAAACTGCAATAACAGCGTGTCCTAATCCAATTTGTTTAACTCACACAAAGGGTTAAACATATAGCTAAAGGCAGCTCCAGAACAACAATGCACTACTGGTCTGGATCTTAACATGGCTGCTGAGCCAATCAGGGGTGGAATATGTGTGTAGCTGCCAATCACTAACTGTGTTCCGTTCAGCATCAGCTGTGTATTGTCACATCAGAGCTAACTTTAACTGTGTATGTTTGCTGTGTATGTTCCTTTGTGGGGCAGCGCAGGCTCAGTCCAACCTAATATAAATCAGACATTCATTCCTTCCTTTGTTTTATTATTTGCCCCTACAACTCCACATGGAAACTGGGTTACCAATCAGCAATCTCCATTATTTGCCCAAAGTTTTACAGTTTCCCAGGCTCCCTTATTTATCTGTTCCCTTATTCTTTACAACATGTAAAATCTTCATTTCATACATTTAGTACTGTACTCTTATTTAGTTAATGATTGTGATGTATCTGACAGTTTATTGTCTTTACTCCCACTGTGCCTTAATGGGGCAATAAATTAACAGATTTGCAGAAAGGTGTTGAATGTATTAAAGGGATATAAAACCCATTTTTTTCCCCCCTTTCAGATAGAGCATGCATCAATTTTTCTTTGCTGTCTATTGGTTCAGCACCTGGGTAAAACTTGCTAAAAGTAGCCACCAATCAGTAAGCACTACCCAGGGTTCTGAACCAAAAATGGTCTGGCTCCTAAGCTTACATTCCTGCATTTTCAAATAAATATACTAAGAGAACGAAAAAATATTGATAATAGGAGTAAATTAGAAAGTTGCTTAAAAGTGCATGCTCATATACCTTTAAGTTAGAGTGTATGAATTAAGATGACTTTTAGAAAGAATTTTGTTGTATTAAACTGTATTAAATTGTAAAAAATTGTTGTTTTTCAGTAACTACTGTATAATTTGTTGATTTCCTACATGAAAGATGTCGATTCCTTAGTCTTCCATATTTTCTTCAAAAAAATGTTGACAACCTACCTGGAAAGTGTTTTTTGTGCATCTATGTAATTTGGTCAGAGTTATGGAATAATTAAATAATTATATAATATTATTAATAATAATAAAATATATAAAAATAATAATAAAAGCAATTAATAATCTACCAATGATTGCTTCTAGACATTAAATATTAATGGAAATTCCATTAAGTTTTCCCAAAGCTATATATCAAAGATGGAGGGAGGTACCTTGGGGGAGGGTTACAATTTTTTTCTACTAATACCCCTACAGATTACACCTGCATCTTTTACTTAATATCATAAAATTTTGGCTCTTTGACATCAATTTAATCTTATCTATCTAAGCTTCAGTTAATCATTCCCTATTCAGCAAAAATCTAGTATTTCAATCTCTTAGCTTCTAAAATCAGTTATACTGTTAGTGTCTCCATCTGACGTCACCAGTAAGTACTGAAACATATGCAGTTACTACCGCTGGGACAAAAATGGTTGGTAATGTTTCTTGAAAACTCTTTTTTCTACAACATACAAGAAAGCAATAGTTATTGGCAAATATCGCCTTGCACATTATGATGATATTATAAAGGGCTATATTGCTGTTTAATATATATATATATATATATATATACATACATACATACTGTGCATACACACATAAAGGCATATTACCCAAAAACATCACAGAATAAAGGATTTAAAAGTCTAACGAGGGTCGCCTCCCCCTTTAGCTTTTATTTGGGTTTCTTGAGAGGATATATTTATATATTTATTTATATATAAATAGTTGTGCATAAATGTTCTTCCTGTACGTTTTAGTATCAATTTTAAATGGCTTAGATTTAACTATTTAAAAAACATACAAAAAAAAAAAAACACTTAATATTTTACACTTGTTGATCTTTAATATGCTTGGTAGACATCTTTTGAGTTTAATGTCCTAGTGGAAATTAGAAAACGATATCTTGATAGAATGGTTTACTAGTAGAGGCATAACGCAAACATCTCAAACACACTGTGAAGTTGCGTATGCAGCTTTGAGGGTTTTGCGGTGCAGGAGCATGGGAGGCTACACAAGTTATTGCATTAGGGACCCCAAATCTGTAAGACATGTACCCTGTCTGGTAACCTTGTCCATATAGACCTTGTTAAAGGGACAGTTTTAATCAACATTAAACTCTCATGATTCAGATAGTGTGTGTAATTTTAAACAACTTTCCAATTAACTTTTATCATCAAATTTGCTTTGTTTTCTTGGCGTTCTTTGTGGAAAGCTAAACCTAGGTAAACTCATATGCTAATTTCTAAGCCATTGAAGGCTGCCTCTTATCTCAGTGTATTTTGACAGTTTTTGACAGACACTGTTAATTTATGTGTGTCATATAGAAAACATTGTGCTCACTCCTGTGGAGTTAATTAAGAGCCATTGGCTAAAGTGCATGTGTGTCACAGAGTTAAAAAGTATATTAAAATAACAGTGTTAGTTATGCAAAAACTGGCGAATGGGTGATAAAAGGATTATCTATCTTTTTAAACAATAAAAATTCTGGAGTAGAATATCCCTTTAATAGTGTTGCCACAATTTTAAAAACTGTTTTTGCTACCACAATTTTCTCATTAAACTTCTGAATATATCAACTGTGTGGCTACTACCTAGGTGTTAGCACAATTTGAATTATTTAAACCCTGTTGATATTTATTACTATGTAAAATGACAAAGAATCTAAATAACTGATTATTCTGGCAAGCACATTTTTGGGAAGCGCCTAGTTGCATCCTCTGCTTTTTTTCTGATATTGTCGGTCAGCACTTTGCAGTATACAGACATTTGTAAAGTGGTTAAAGAATGCGACGACAGGACAAATAGCATTTACTGCAGTGCGAAACAGTACGTACGCTGCAATCATGTTCCTATACTCCTGCAGAATGCTGGCAGGCATCAGATGCGCAAACAGGCATTCAACTAAATGAAATTGATTTTTTTTTTTTTTAGAGAAATACTGATTTTTTTATGGATGCCTCACTTATTCTTGCAACTACTGCAAATTAGGATCTGAGTGTGCTCATGGATTGACCACTTATCTATTTAGAGACAATGGCTAATGACAAATATTATAGTCTGTTCGTTTGAGAGATGTTATTCTACAAGATGAAAAGTACAGTGTGATGCTGTTGATATTTGCAAGAGTTCAGAAGCAAAATAACAGTGCTCCCTGACGAGTACAGCATTATATGTATATTCAGAGGTTGTGTATTATTTTTAGACTTCCATAAATATAGTGATGTTCAGTTTTGTGTATATTCATGATAGTAATATCAGTGTGCATATAGTCGTTCTTCTGCTTTGTATTCCATTTTGTTTCTTATTCCAGTCAAAGTAAATTGCTGTATGAACATCCCGTGTGTTGCATGTTTATAGCCTGCATAGTGAACCGTAAGTGCTTTTAAAGCCATAGAAAATGCACTGATGTGTTAGAACATTGTATTATTGTACTGTGTATTATAGCCCTTAAAGGGTTATAATACATAGTAAAGTGAGCTACAGTGCAGTAATGGGAGCTAGCTGAACAAACTAGGTGAGCCAATGACAAAAGGCATATGTGTGTAGCCCCCAATTACCAACTAAATCCTAGGAGTGCATTGCTGCTATGAACCTACCTAGGTATGCTTTCAACAAAGAATACCAAGAAAACAAAGTCAATTTGATAAAACAAGTACAATGAAGAGTTTCTTCAAACTGCATGCTCTTTCTGAAATATTAAAGCTTAATTTTGACTTTCATGTTCCTTTAATCTCATACTGACAGCTTATGTACCCTATACATCCTAAACCTCAATGCATTGCAAATGTGGAGCAGGAAAAAAGTGAGGGTCAGTCAAGGGGGGCCAAATCTTTACTGATTACATGTGTTACTGGCAACCAGAGAATTATAATTATTGATATCTATTTTACTGGCAGCCAAGGGTTAAAATGACCGCCTGTTTTTGAAAAATAAACATGGTAGAATCAAGAGTGATCAAAGTTAGTGCTTTTGTGGTGGTGGTGGTGGGGATTGTGTGACTCCATATATCAATGTGTCCAGTCACCAACAGATTGTCCAGTATTTTTATTGAGGACAGCTACTCAACCTTAGTGAGGACGTAATAGCACAGGTCTTGCTGAAAGCAGTAAGACACACTATTATGGGGGTTGAAAACCCTTCAAGGACACGCAATGTAAGGTTATGTCTCTGTCTTTAAGGGTTAACACATCTCTCTAACTTCATTAAAAAGTGACTATCACCTTGACCTTCGGACTGCACTTATTAAATGTGAAAATTGAAGTTTTTTAATCTGTTATACACCAGGGTTACAGGAGTAAATGTGGGAGGCCACTGCAACGATAATATATGTCAGCCAAAATGAACCCATACACTCATTAAACCCATTATTTAAAATAGGTGAATCTCCTTTTTCAAATGAAGTATCCATTGAACTTCAAGGAAGCACACAGTTCATGTAAAAAATTGGCAATTCTTAATTCATTATACCAAGATAAATAAAATGTAGTTTACATGGACGCCGAAGCCTTTTCTCACCCTTTGAAAAATTAAATCAATAAATTGCTTCTCATTCAAATAAAAAATAACATCTTATGTGATTGATAGAAGATGATAAATAGGTACCATCAACTAGGATAAATAGGTACCATCAATTAGATGCAATGCTCAGAGAGATAAAATAGATTTTTCAAGAAAACTGCATACTATTTCTCTACAAAAATAAATAAATAAAGCAAATAAATAAAATTATTATCATTATTATTGTTGTTATCATTATTATTATTATTATTAGTAGTAGTAGTAATTGTATTATAAACCAACACAGATGGTCACATGACTCTCTATATATATCATATGGTTGATATAAATATGTAATATACTAACTAGATATCTAATTAGAGTTAAAACATTTAGGGATGAAGGGTTTTCACAATGGTTTGCGCTCCGTTTCAATTGCGCTGATATTACAAGTAAAGCAAAATCAAGATTGTGCTAGCGCAATCGTGATTTACCCTAGAATAATTACAGTGATTTCAGAGCTGTGGTTAACTGTTTGGCAAAACTAAAAAGTGTCACAAAACAAATCAAAAATACATTACAAAGTACAGTTACACTCATAATAATACTGTCTAATAAAAAATATTTAAAAAAAAATATTTCACACAAAAGTTATAAGTGCTCAAAGATATGAGATCTCATGTGTAAGAAAAAAAAATGCCGCCAAAGGGCTTTAACATTAAGATACATACAGATACATGTCTAATGATTTTATATATTATATATATATATATATATATATATATAATGTAGAAAAATTCAGTATCTGCACTCTCACCAACTTTCCACAACTGCCAGGGTGCTCTCAGGAGTATATAGTAGGAAAATGATTCAAAGCACTCTCTGGACTTTTGATAATAAAGGCAAATTTAATTGTGATAGTGACGTTTCGGGACCAAACCTGTCCCTTCTTCTGACAGTCAAACAATGCAAAAACCAAACTTAAATAGGCCATTCAGACCCTCCCCTGTATTGCTACCAATCACAGGTAAGCGTGTGCAAAAGTGAAGACCACACCAAAATAAGGTGTGGAAAAGTGGTTGTGTACAATGTGTAATTATAAAGGTGTCAAAACTTATATAAAACTGAAATCTCATATTAGTGTGATAATCATATATGTTTCTAAGTGAGCTATGATCAAAATAGTTAAATTATAAGAGCAATTACTGCAATTTCTCAAAATACAAATCAAGGATTCACCCCTCCTTTAGAGTGCACCAAATGGATACTACCACTATTCAAAGGAACCACCCCTATTCATTGATAGGTTCTAGTCCATAGTCATAACATTACTACATAATATAACTATCCCGGTCATCTAGCCACTGAACACAGCAATTTTCTATTGTTATAACATCACAGCACCCCATATATGTGGTATTATTAAACCACAACACAGAAACGATTATATAGACCCTGCGATCAACTAACCATTAGATGCTATTGATATCGTCGCATTTGCTGACACACCCCTCCTGCTCTCATAGGTTACGCCTAAACAGCACCTCTCAATTTTCATATGTGTCAAAAAATAAAATAAAATAAAATAAGCGTTAGCAACCAGATCCTTATAAGATTAAATGTCAGAGGCTTTGGATACATATCTGTTTTAAAGAGTTTGCCACTCGGATGTTCTGATTATAACAGTATATATCGTGCGATCAGACCGCAACTGAGATCTGTTGTCATCTGTAAACACACCCCTCCTACTCTCATAGGTTAAGTCTAGACACCACCTCTAAAATTCCCTATGTATTGGAAAATAAAATTAGCGTTAACACCAGGTTAAATCTAACCATCATCTCTCAGTTCCCATATATGTTAGAAAATAAGTTAACGTAAGCAACAAAGTCCTTATTTGATTAAATGTCAGAAATTCTTTGGTGCGCATCTGCCTTGAGGTGTTTCACACTTGCATACTATACTTACAACAATATAAGCCGTGCGATCAGATCGCAACTGTAATCAGCTGTCATCTGGAAACACACCCCCTCCTGCCCTGATAGGTCAGGAGTAAACCGTGCCTCTCCACTTTCATACCTACACAGAAGGCAACAACATGTATACATAGTTTAGTTGTTGACACCTTAATAGTGCATCTCCCATAGGCTTATAGCAGAATAGGAAGTGTGATCAGATCACCGCTGATGGTAACAGTCATCCTGAAATCTGTCCCTCATGTTGTTATTGATCACAAATAACACCCGCTTCACGCCCCAAGCGTAATCTAGAAAATAAAAAATAAATAGGCAAAAAACAAACCTATCTAAATCAACCCCTAGGGAATTACTTAAACCAAAATGCTACGTGTAAACAGTATATATGTTAAGATCCCACTGTCCAATCACAGACGTGACGTCCTATATCGCTAATACCCTTCAGTATACATTTCATCAGAGCAGTCAAAAACGTGAAGGCACAGAGCCCTTGTTAATAATCAGGTAGGTGATGCCTCAGCATTACAGTAATCACTATTTCAGTATAAAGTAATATCAAACACAATAAGCAACAATCAAAACAACACAAAAAGGCATAACACCTAAGAGCTAATATAATACAGAATGTAAACATACGAAAAGAAATTACAACCCCTACGTCTGCTATATAGATCCATTCTCGAATGTATATTCCCAACATCGAAATAATTAAAAAGCAAATTAAATACCAAAACATATATATGAATAACAAAACCTCTATGGAGGCTATGAACAGGAGGGGTCAAAATGAGAAAATTTAGGTATATAGGGCCAAAAAGTTACCTAAAGACAAAACATCCCAATTGGGCACTCAAGGGGTGTGAATCTTACCAGTAGAGTTGATCAGGCTCTAATAAAAATAAGTGAACATATAACGGTGTATTACAAAACTCTATGTGATGCATTGTGAAATGTGAAAATAGTTAAAATCATATATTACACATACTAGACATAAAATTAAAATAAAAGCACTGGTATCTATTGTATGAAGACATAACTATAATAGGAAGGACCCATATGTACTGGGCCCCATATATAATACTAAATAAATGGAAAAGGCTAGGAGTAAAATACTGTTACATAAGAGGCAAAAGCATGACTAGGCCATCATATTCTCTCCTTTATATATAATGAATCAGGACTCTCATTTGATCATACTGTCCTTGAGTTAACCCAAGAAGGCTTGCCATCCGGATTGTATGTTGAGGCCTCTGGGCACCAATGTACCCAATTCATGGATCCAGCGAGCCTCCTTTTGGAGCAGAATCTTTGCTCTGTTGCCTCCCCGTCTTAATGGTGGCACGTGATCAATCAGGCGAAACCTGAGATCAGTGACTGAGTGGTTATTGTCAAGAAAATGTCGAGCAACAGGCTGTCCCGATTTTCCACTGTCTAGTGCAGCTCTAATGCTTGAGCGGTGGTTAGCCATTCGAGTTCTGGCATCATCTGTCGATTTTCCAATGTAAAATTTCCCACATGGGCAGTTGAGGAGGTATATAATATGTGTGGTAGTACACGTTAGGAACCAGTTGATCTTATACTTCTTCTTTTTTTCGGGGTGTTGAAACATATTACCAGTGTGCATACTATTACATGTAACGCAGCTTAAACACTTAAAGCACCCCTTTTTCTTTTTGAGCCATGATTGTTTTTCACTCAGTGGGGAAATGTCAGTTTTCATAAGACGGTCTCGTAGACTTCGCCCTCTTCTGTATGATAGTCTTGGTGCCTTCCAATGTTTAAACGGTAAGTTACTGTCTGTTTCAATAATCTTCCACTCATCTTTGATTGCTCTCATGATACGATACTGATCTGGTGAATACGTTGTAACAAATGTCATTTGTTTTTCAGCCACATTACTAGTGGTCTTAGCCTCCGTCTGGTTGGTCCGATCACAAGTGGCTAGTAATTCTTTCTTCTTATACCCTCTTTGTGTGAATCTTTCTGTCAACTCAGTCAGCTGAGTGAGGCATAAATCATCATCTGTGTTGTTTCTCCTGACCCTCTGGTATTGGGCTTTGGGTATATTCCTGATCAGTGATGGTTGATGACAGCTTCTGGCATGTAATACCGTATTCCGATCTGTGCTTTTCCTGTAAAGTGTAGTGCCAAGTACGCCATTCTTCTTAAATACTCTTACGTCCAAATAATCAACAGTGTCTTTACTGGCCACATATTGGAACCTAACAGTACTCTCCATGGTATTCAGTGTATGTATCCATTGGTTCAAGGATTCTTCGTCACCTCTCCAAACGAGGAATAGATCGTCTATATACCTGCAATAAAAATTGATTGATGAATTTTTATAGACGCTCATCAGAGTGGTTTCATACTCCTCCATAAACAGATTCGCCAGTGATGGGGCCACATTCGACCCCATCGCTGTTCCAGCAATTTGTAGGTAAAAGATGTTGTTGAATTTAAAGTAGTTCTTCTCAAGGCACATAGAGAGGAGGTCAATCAGGACATATTCTGGTGGGCCAACATAAGGCATTCGTCTTAGTGCTTTTACTACCGCTGTTATTCCTGCAGAATGAGGAATGATCGTATAAAGACTTGAGACATCCATGGTGACAAGTAGATCAGTTTCCCTAATATCTTTCAAGGAGATAATTTTCTGTATAAATGTTGTTGAATCCTGGGTGAAAGATTTCATCCTTCTCACTAGGGGTTGTAAGAAGTGATCCACAAATATGGCCAAAGATTGTAGAAGTGACCCCCTTGCCGAAACAATCGGTCTCCCTGGGGGGTGTGTAGGATCTTTATGGATCTTGGGGAGTATATACATGATTGGTATAATAGGGAAATCCTTACGTAAGAATCTTGCTTCGTGTTCTGTAATAGACCCCTCTTGTTTCCATATCGCAATTTTATTATCAATCTCACGTTTTAGAGCCAATGTCGGATCTTTATCAAGTATCTTGTATGTTGTTTGATCAGAGAGTTGGCGAATGACTTCGTCCTTATAATCCGTTGTATTCATTATTACGACCGCCCCGCCTTTATCAGCCGGGCGGATCATAATGGTAGAATCATCACCAAGGGTCTTCAAAGCCACTCTCTCCTCCTTGGAAAGATTATCAAAATGTCTGGATGTACTCCTCGTCTCTTCCGTCAAATTCATCAGAAATTTTGTATAGGTGGTAATAGATGCGTTACTGGAGTTTGGATCAAAAGAACCCGCAGTTCTAAAATGCTGGTTGTCCTCACTTGTAGTGCCGAAAAGCTCCTTTAAGCGTAACTGTCTGCCGAATTTTTGAATATCCACCAGTGTATCAAATGTGTTCATCTTGGTATATGGCACAAAAGAGAGTCCTTTATTTAGTAATGATAATTCTCCTGGGGTTAATCTTCTGGAGCTAATATTAACGACATTGTTTATTGTCTTCTCCGAGTGGATGGCCGGCGGGATATGCCCCCCCCTTCTCGTGTGCGGCCGGGGCCTCTTCCTAAAAAACGAGATGATGTCTGAGAGTATGGGGCTAGTGGGGGCCTAGTCGATATTTCTTCACGGGGATGTTCCCACTGTTGTTGTCCACGAGATCTGGTGGTAATGCCGGTAGAGATAGGTATTTCAGTGTCGGTTCCACTTTCTAAATCAGCACTGTCACCCGAGCTTGTATCAACTGTATTAAGAGTTCTTTTAGTATGGCGTTTTTCCCGCCTGGGTCTAAACAGCTTTCTCTCCTCAGGTGCCAGCATCCAACGGTAGACACTCTTATGTGTATAATCTAAATTTACAGTTTGTAGTTTACGGTTTTTAAAGGCAATGAGTTCTTGCTTATAAAGATTCACTTGTGTTGTGAGCTTATTCAGCCAATCGCAGGTATTATCAGTTCTTAATCTCACTGCTTGATCATTCTCAAATGTCCTTATTTCAACTCTTACTTCGGCTAGTAGTTTCCCAGCCTCCCGGATCACCAACAGCATCAGGTCGAATGAGCATTTATTAAGTATTTTGCTCCAGTTAATACAGAACTCTGTATTCGATCTACCGATTGTGGGCACATTCCTAATTCTGAAGCCTCTGGGTATCATTCTTTTTTTATGATACTCAGATAGATAGGTCCCATGCAAATTAAGGTCTATCTCTCTCTGTTTAAGTTTGGCCCATGTGTTGTATAGTGACTGATTAGACTCCTCCACTTGTTGTTCTTCAATTGAGCCAAACCTGATGAGATCAGCGTCCTCATCTGTAAACATAAATATGTCTTCATCTTTCTCCCCTCCACTAGCACTCAGTGTGGCTGTAGTGTCCTCAGTCTGTGTTAATGCCTCATTCGCCTCCATTATGATCAATACAATAGATACAAAAAGAATAAGGGAAGCTGCTAAATAGGCTAAAACCAGCCTTGATGTGGGTGCATTATACCATGGGGTATATAATGTAGAAAAATTCAGTATCTGCACTCTCACCAACTTTCCACAACTGCCAGGGTGCTCTCAGGAGTATATAGTAGGAAAATGATTCAAAGCACTCTCTGGACTTTTGATAATAAAGGCAAATTTAATTGTGATAGTGACGTTTCGGGACCAAACCTGTCCCTTCTTCTGACAGTCAAACAATGCAAAAACCAAACTTAAATAGGCCATTCAGACCCTCCCCTGTATTGCTACCAATCACAGGTAAGCGTGTGCAAAAGTGAAGACCACACCAAAATAAGGTGTGGAAAAGTGGTTGTGTACAATGTGTAATTATAAAGGTGTCAAAACTTATATAAAACTGAAATCTCATATTAGTGTGATAATCATATATGTTTCTAAGTGAGCTATGATCAAAATAGTTAAATTATAAGAGCAATTACTGCAATTTCTCAAAATACAAATCAAGGATTCACCCCTCCTTTAGAGTGCACCAAATGGATACTACCACTATTCAAAGGAACCACCCCTATTCATTGATAGGTTCTAGTCCATAGTCATAACATTACTACATAATATAACTATCCCGGTCATCTAGCCACTGAACACAGCAATTTTCTATTGTTATAACATCACAGCACCCCATATATGTGGTATTATTAAACCACAACACAGAAACGATTATATAGACCCTGCGATCAACTAACCATTAGATGCTATTGATATCGTCGCATTTGCTGACACACCCCTCCTGCTCTCATAGGTTACGCCTAAACAGCACCTCTCAATTTTCATATGTGTCAAAAAATAAAATAAAATAAAATAAGCGTTAGCAACCAGATCCTTATAAGATTAAATGTCAGAGGCTTTGGATACATATCTGTTTTAAAGAGTTTGCCACTCGGATGTTCTGATTATAACAGTATATATCGTGCGATCAGACCGCAACTGAGATCTGTTGTCATCTGTAAACACACCCCTCCTACTCTCATAGGTTAAGTCTAGACACCACCTCTAAAATTCCCTATGTATTGGAAAATAAAATTAGCGTTAACACCAGGTTAAATCTAACCATCATCTCTCAGTTCCCATATATGTTAGAAAATAAGTTAACGTAAGCAACAAAGTCCTTATTTGATTAAATGTCAGAAATTCTTTGGTGCGCATCTGCCTTGAGGTGTTTCACACTTGCATACTATACTTACAACAATATAAGCCGTGCGATCAGATCGCAACTGTAATCAGCTGTCATCTGGAAACACACCCCCTCCTGCCCTGATAGGTCAGGAGTAAACCGTGCCTCTCCACTTTCATACCTACACAGAAGGCAACAACATGTATACATAGTTTAGTTGTTGACACCTTAATAGTGCATCTCCCATAGGCTTATAGCAGAATAGGAAGTGTGATCAGATCACCGCTGATGGTAACAGTCATCCTGAAATCTGTCCCTCATGTTGTTATTGATCACAAATAACACCCGCTTCACGCCCCAAGCGTAATCTAGAAAATAAAAAATAAATAGGCAAAAAACAAACCTATCTAAATCAACCCCTAGGGAATTACTTAAACCAAAATGCTACGTGTAAACAGTATATATGTTAAGATCCCACTGTCCAATCACAGACGTGACGTCCTATATCGCTAATACCCTTCAGTATACATTTCATCAGAGCAGTCAAAAACGTGAAGGCACAGAGCCCTTGTTAATAATCAGGTAGGTGATGCCTCAGCATTACAGTAATCACTATTTCAGTATAAAGTAATATCAAACACAATAAGCAACAATCAAAACAACACAAAAAGGCATAACACCTAAGAGCTAATATAATACAGAATGTAAACATACGAAAAGAAATTACAACCCCTACGTCTGCTATATAGATCCATTCTCGAATGTATATTCCCAACATCGAAATAATTAAAAAGCAAATTAAATACCAAAACATATATATGAATAACAAAACCTCTATGGAGGCTATGAACAGGAGGGGTCAAAATGAGAAAATTTAGGTATATAGGGCCAAAAAGTTACCTAAAGACAAAACATCCCAATTGGGCACTCAAGGGGTGTGAATCTTACCAGTAGAGTTGATCAGGCTCTAATAAAAATAAGTGAACATATAACGGTGTATTACAAAACTCTATGTGATGCATTGTGAAATGTGAAAATAGTTAAAATCATATATTACACATACTAGACATAAAATTAAAATAAAAGCACTGGTATCTATTGTATGAAGACATAACTATAATAGGAAGGACCCATATGTACTGGGCCCCATATATAATACTAAATAAATGGAAAAGGCTAGGAGTAAAATACTGTTACATAAGAGGCAAAAGCATGACTAGGCCATCATATTCTCTCCTTTATATATAATGAATCAGGACTCTCATTTGATCATACTGTCCTTGAGTTAACCCAAGAAGGCTTGCCATCCGGATTGTATGTTGAGGCCTCTGGGCACCAATGTACCCAATTCATGGATCCAGCGAGCCTCCTTTTGGAGCAGAATCTTTGCTCTGTTGCCTCCCCGTCTTAATGGTGGCACGTGATCAATCAGGCGAAACCTGAGATCAGTGACTGAGTGGTTATTGTCAAGAAAATGTCGAGCAACAGGCTGTCCCGATTTATATATATATATATATATATACTGTATATACTGTATATATGTGTACATATGTATTAATGTATTTACAGGTGTATATATGTATTTACAGACAGATATATACATATAAATACATGCACACATATATATATATATAAATATACTGTATATATATATATATATATATATATATATATATATATATATATATATATATATATATGAGAAAACAAAGAAGGTGTACAATTGGCGCAAAGAAGAACCCAAAGAGAATAATTAGCGTGTGAATAATTTGCAACCCTAATCTATCTATCAGGGCCGGTGGGTCCCTACACCCCTCAGACCTGATAAGATAAAATATGCAAAAAAAGAGAAATGATAGATAAGGAAGGGCGCAATCACTAATAATATGTCTCTGGACAATATTCAACAGTAATTCAAAGCAACTACCTCTATTAAGAGGTAAGTGTCGCGTAGTGTCAGCAGACTACAGATCTCCTGTGTATCTACTCATCTCAAGCTTCGGATACCATTCGCATGCTGCAGATATCATTGTGCAAGTACTACCTGTTTACTACAGTGTACAACTTTCAAGGCACATGGCCATTTGAGACCTAAGCATCAACAAAAACAGAGATAAAGACCCAACAGCTGTTTGTGACATCCCTGGGAGACGGAGGGAGTTTTCTGCTGCCACTACGCAACACTTACCTCTTACAGATTGAGGTCAAGGAGTGTGAGTAGACACCCTAAGGGGACCTTTTACTCCGAGCACTGGGGATTACTATTATCATCATCTAATCAATTTATTTTACCTAATATGCAATACTGCTTTGGTGTTTAACCCACTCCTTTCCCTATCGGAATTATTACCAACTGTTCACGTGCCACTAGCTCTTTAGCTCACGGCACTGCAAAAGACTCTGTACTGTATTGCTAGTATATATTTATTTATTTATTGTATTTTATGGGTTATTGTGCTTTTATGTGAATATTTTCTTGCTGCTTATATTTATATTTACTATTTTGTATTTATATTTCTATCCAATTGTGCTTTTAAATGTTTTGACACAACTTTTTTCTACCTTCTTAATAGAGGTAGTTGCTTTGAATTACTGTTGAATATTGTCCAGAGACATATTATTAGTGATTGCACCCTTCCTTATCTATTATTTCTCTTTTTTTGCATATATATATATATATATAGATAGATAGATAGATAGATAGATAGATAGATATAAATAAATATTACATATAAGTGCATTAGAGCCTTTTGCTGTTAAGTAGATGAAAACATGTAAAAACATATTTATGCAATATTCATATTTATTACATTTTTTAACTATGTATTTACTGTAAATATTTCACATTCTAATGTTCTGCAAATAGCAGAATATGTTTTAAGTATTAAAGGGACAGTAAACCCAAATATTATCTTTCATTATTTAGATAGAGAATACAATCTTTAAAAAGTTTCCAACTTACTTCTATTATCAAATTAGATTTGTTCTCATGTTATTCTTTGTTGAAGGGATATCTAGATAGGTAGCGTGCACATGCCTGAAGCACTACATGACAGGAAATAGTGCTGCTATCTATTGCTCCTGCTAATGTATAACATTGTTGCAAGACTGCTGCCATATAGTGTTGGGGACACGTGCACACTCATGAGCTTACATCTCAGCTTTTCAAC
Source organism: Bombina bombina (assembly GCF_027579735.1). Classification (NCBI taxonomy): domain Eukaryota; kingdom Metazoa; phylum Chordata; class Amphibia; order Anura; family Bombinatoridae; genus Bombina; species Bombina bombina. Next base: position 1,083,880,879 of record NC_069504.1, read on the forward strand.
AAAGGATAACAAGAACACAAAGAAAATTTGATAACAGAAGTAAATTGAAAAGTTGTTTAAAATTGTATGCTCTATCTGAATCATGAAATAATTTTTGGGGGGTTTTATGTCTCTTTAAGATATATATAGGAAAAATTATATATTTGTTAAAAATAATCAGATAGATGTAGAAATATTTATTTATGAATACATAGAACATATTCCATTGCCTGAAGAACATTGATGTCGGGTTAGTGCTAATGAGAATATGTGACGGTGTTTGCATGATATTCTTAGTTCCGATTTTTGCACTAGTCAGGTTTCAACTTGTAATACCAGCACAACCCGAATAGCGCAAAAATCTTAATTCACTTGTAATCTGCTTCTTATTGTTATATGTCCCTTTAAGCATTTTACTTCTGTTGTCAAATTTACTTCATTTTCTTGGTATCCATTATTGAAAAAATAGGTAGGTAGGCTCAGAAGAATCCAGAAGTCTGGAACACTACTTATCAGTAGTTTTGCAAGAATACGTTAAACAATTTTATACATTTACATGAGCACTGGATAGCAGCAATATGCACACTACATACCTAGGTATGCTGTTTCACAAAGAATACCACAATAATTAAGCACATTTGATAATAGAAGTAAATTGGAAATTAAAAAAAAAAAATGTTTGCTTTGCCACACTGCTTTTCAAACCTGTCCCCAGGCCTCCCTAAAGGCCAGATTTTTAGGATATCTGAGCTAGAGCACAGGTGAAATAATCAGCTAATTAGTAGACATGGTTAGTTTACCTGCTCTCACCCAAGGTAATCCTGAAAACCTGGTCTGTTAGGGAGGTCTGAGGACAGATTTGAAAACCAGTGCTCTATCTGAAACTGTGTTTTATGTCCCTTTTATGACAAAAACTTGTTTAGAAGCCTAATTAGCCTCTATGCTTCTAGCCCAGAGTCTTGCTAACGCTACCTCTCAGTGCCTGTCCTTTCTATACATTTCCATAACAAAATTATTCCATATATCAAACAGCATTTGTGCAATTACTGCTCATTCTTATACCTTTCTATTTATAACGGGTCACATGTTCAATTATTCCCCTGTTTTTGTGAAAAATGCATCCATTATGAAATGCATTAAATCCCTGAATATATCTGACATTTTCTATTAAACTGCACAGTATGAGGCTGTTGACAGCCAACTAAGCACTTGGGTACCAGCACGTGTTACACAGGAATGTTAAATGGCCCTAACAGTCAGAAAGGTGCTTGCTCTTATTTGTAGGGGCATTTCATTTAAAGACTTTCTACTCTGCTACTCACAAATGGGTTAAATACAGTAAAAGTACTGCTGGTGCCAAGCAGAAACTACTGCTGATTTAGTCAGCAGCACCAATTGCACAGCTAAGTCTGAGGAATATTGGATCAGCAGTGTTTTGCACTCTGCACAAGCAGTGCTCTGCAGTTACCGAACAGTACTTCTACTGTGCGTTAAACACCTTTGCAGAGGGGTTAAATACAGAGTAGTGCAGGATTGATATTCTAATGAATTAGAGCATGTCATTTTTCAACTATTTTGGCCCTTTTTAAGGACATGAAACCCAAAGTTTTTCTTTTATGATTCATATAGACCATGTGTTCATGTGATCGTGTGATTTCAATGATGTGATCAGGTCAGGGGGGAGTGCCTATGACGCTAGGCTCACCCTCCATCCCGTGATCCCATTTAGGAAGCGGTTATGGACACACATACGGCTAGAACGTTCCATTTCGTCCTAATGGCCCTAAAGCCTAGCGTAGTAAGGATGGCATGGAATGTCCTAACAGCAGGAAGGGGTAATAAGGCACATTTTTAAAAAGTGCATTTTATGGAACACAGGTAAGATTGCTGGTACAAAACACAAGCCAACATCCTGAAGCCCAGCAATTTATTATAACTGCAGAGAGAGGCCACCTACAGGGATATAAATCTACTCTGTGAAGGAATGTTACACAGTATTCTGGATTTCTTCCAAATGGACTAACTATTGATGTGCTGTGACATACTCTGCTGGTGTCATTATCTTGTCTAAAAAATACTTGAGGGCTAAACCTTACCAATTTGCCTTTTCTACAAGTAGTAAATCCAGCACAAAGAAATCAGGTATATTAGGAATATTTAAAGGACATTTTTTTACTATAAAATACCCCCTCCCCCTCAAATGTTTTTCTTGTTGAAAAAGAATACACACATATGCTACATTAGTGGGAGCTGCTGCTAATTGGTGCCTGCACACATTTGTCATTTGTGATTGGCTGACTAGATGTGTTCATCTTGCTGGCAATAGTGCAATGCTGTTGCTTCAGCAAAGGATAACAAGAGAATGAAGCAAATTAATAAAAGTAAATTTGAAAGTTGTTTAAAATAGTATGTTCTATCCAAATCATGAAAGAAAATGTTGGGGTTTCCTGTCCCTTTAAGCACTCTATGGAAGTAGTGTTTGCAACAATGTATAACCTTACTTCAAAAATTGTTGCAAACACTGCTGCCATAAAGTGATAAAGACACAGGCATTTTCCTGAGCTTCTATGGTACCTAAATAGGTTTACTCTTCAACAAAGGATACCCATTACGCAAACTTGATAATAGAAATAAATTGGTAGGTTGTTTAAAATAGCATTCTCTCTCTAGATGATGAACATATCATATTGACTTTACTGTCCTAAATAACCACATAGAAAAACAATCAAACAGGCAAAATCCATGTGCATTTAAGATCAGATTAAGAGGTACATTTTATTTTGTAGTATTCCCTTTAAATTTGTATAAATACCTCAGTTTTGTCTCTTATATAATAGCTTGTTCCAAAAAGAAAGAAATAATAAAAACTATCTTCTGCATATGCCCTCTTTAATTTCCAAATATCCAAATTGGGCATTTCTACAAACATTTGCCAAATGGATATATCAGAGCATATTGTGCAAAGTGGATCATTACTCTTATCATTTCATTATTTGAAAATATTCATTGTCAATTGGTGATGCCAGCGTTTATAGTCATGCATCACAAACCTGTTTATGGCTGGCTGTATAAAACACATTCTGAAGTGTTATTGTCATGGAGAGCAGAAAATGTATGGGCTATAAAAGGTTTCTTTTCACAAAGGATTGCCAGGGATGGATAAAGTGCGCAGAGCTAGTTAAATATCTTGCTGTTCCTCGCTTTTGTTCTTTATCAACTGCATCTCACTATTGTAATACACGTCAAAATACTGCCGTTCCCTCGGCACCTAGTGTATTCACACATGCACTGAGAGCTTGTACTGAACAAAAGTAACAAAAAGTTACAATGATTTTTAGGGATTAAATGATCACTAAAAACAGTAGAATTGAATAATTGACAGATACCTACGCGATAAAAAGACAATGAAATAGCACTGACTTTGAATTTGAAATGAGCACTAGAATATTTTCTCACAAATTTCCAAGTTAATAGAATTTTCTCTCCCCTATCATTTGACAGCTTTTAACCAATCACAAAATGCATATAACTGGAGTCTCAGAAAGCGTGCATATAAAAAGAATGTTGAAGTTTTGATAATTGAAGTATATTGGAAATTATATTTTACATTCTATTCTTTATCTGAATCATGAAACTGTGGTCTCCCTTTAATGTCCCATTAAGTAGTTTCAGCAGCTGCCTATTGGCACACTCATTAAGAGGGGCAGGTGCTGGGCTGAACCTGTGATGTACATTCCCCATTTCCTTACATTTGATTTGCTACAAATTGTCCTTAGACGTCCAGGACAATCATTTATAAGCTGTACTGGTTTAAATAACAGTAGTAAATACATACATGAGCATCAGAACATACCAAAGTAACCTGTGCCTAGGGGTGCTTGAAATGAAAATCTACCTCTGATTAGAATTGTTTACGGCTGAAGAATGGACTGCATCATTACTTCTTGTTATAGCATCCGTACATGAAGGCACAAAGGTCTGTCTGTGCTAAGTTGTTGTTGGCATTGTGAAGCACCCTGTATTTAGAAGACTTTTCTGTAGTTTTGCAATAAATTAACATACAGACCAAATGTGAAAACTTTCTAAATATGCTAACACTTTGTTGGCAAAACTTTTATTGTTTTGATATATTTTCTTATCACTTCTATTAAAACCAATAAGAGACACATATGTATCAGGGTTAGGCTTGTGAAATCTGCAGTGTACATTTCTAATTCTAAAACTTAAAAAAAGCAACAATCTGCTACTCAGCATGTGCAAGACTTTGCAGTGTACGCATATACGCATATATAAGTCTGTGATTGGCTGATGGTTATCACATGGCTATTAGGGGGCAGGCAAATTTAAATACATTTTTAAATTTGTCAGAAAATAATTGATGCAATTCAACTGTATTTAGTGGTCCTGAGTTATAATCTACAGAGCCATGTAATTCACTTTATAGTCCGTTGATATCTAAAAAAGGTAGGTGGGCAATAGTTGAAAAACAATACTTAGAACAAAAATATATACTGAGATTTTACTTTATATTGGAAACCCCATCATTTTTCAGTTTCATGTATTTTGTTTTCTTTTTTCCCACATACAATTTATTTTGGTACCATACTATTCGGTATTAATGGCATTGTATGATAAATGTTATTAAACCCTTCACGCCCCTAAGACATTCCATGCTGTACCAACAGCTCTGGGCTTTAATACTGTTAGAACGACATGGAATGTCCTACCTTATACAGCATACTGCAGCCTCCAACTATTAGGTTAAGAAAAAAATCGGACTAGCGGACATGCGTAGGCAGTCCCCCCCCCCCCCCGATCTGATCCCGGCCTTGAAATTACGTGATCGCATTGATGATCTCATGATCTCAATTTCCAGCAATTATTTAAATTGGAACTTTGTTCCGATCTAAGCATTTGCCCCGGGCATGAAGGAGTTATTGTCTATTCACTTTATTTTATTCTATATAGGAGGGTAAGAAGTAATATTAACTCTTCATATGGGTATTTCCAGATATTTTTAAACTTCTGGATTGCCTAGTTACAAATGAAACAGTGACACATGTTTTGCCAATCCCCTGGGTTCCTTTGTAGTTGCATACCATCTGGATATATATCTAATTATCCAGGAAACTGTAATATGCTGGTAACAGATTAAATCAACAGTGTAAATACAGATGCCTCAACATTAATTGTAATTTGACCTAAATTTTACGTACATTTAGCTTTTTATTTATCTTTTTATCTTTTTAATGCTTTAAATGTAAGCTTATCTTCCTGTGCCAACATCTATACAGATACACACACCCCAGGTAATGTAAATCCAACTGCCAAGGTACATGATTATCAATTATGCATACAACATTTATACAAATATCGGCACTCACTGAAAGCAATCCAAAAAATAAACCATCCAAATTTATTGTGATGTTTCAGAGCAAATGCTGCCTCTTCTGTGATTACCGTTGCATCATCCAGTGATGATATTTATGAAATGTGTGCTTGTATATATTGATAGAATAGATAGACAGTCAAAGCACCTATTCTCTAAAGCTCATTGTCAGTCAATAGTAGAGATGTGCATTTATTTAGTAACAAATGTAAATTTGTAACAAAAATAAGGATATTCGTTTAATTTAAGCAAAACGAATATCCTAATAAATGCACAAATGAAATTTAAAAACTACTGATACAATTAGTTAGTATTCATTCAGTAAGTATAAACTACAGGTAAACTTTTTCAAGTGTAGTTTAGGAATATTAATGAATATTGGCTACAAGAGATTTAAGCGAAACAAAATTTTCTGCGCTGCACAAGTCTAGTAAATAGACATGGTAGACACTGTAATCTGCAGTTAAAGTCTTGGTAAAATTAGGACAGTGCCTATTTAAAAAATTAAGCTTTAATGTATACCTCTTAGTTTTTTTAATTAGTTCATATTTTTTAGTTCATAGTTTCATATTTTTCTATCATCTATTTATCTATCTATCTATCTATCTATCTATCTATCTATCTATCTGTCTGTCTGTCTGTCTGTCTGTCTATCTATCTATCTATCTATCTATCTATCTATCTATCTATCTATCTATCTATCTATCTATCTATCTATCATCTATCTATAAATCTATAATCTATCTATAATCTATCTATCTATCTATCTATCTATCTATCTATCTATCTATCTATCTATCTATCGTTTGTCTTCTTGCCTGCCTTATAAAAATAATTATATATGTGAAATGTTTATGAATATATACAATTACAAATGTTTGCTAAATTTGTACATTAACACATTTTTTTTAATGTTTTTGCATTACTTTTCACAAACAAACAAGCATTTCAATATTTAACTTTTATTTAGTTTGATACCTTTTAAAAATCTTAAAAGTAATGTTCTACCGTTCATTTTGATATATCAAATGGGATTTTGTCAAATTGTATTTTTATTTACAAACATTACAATTGAAATAACAATATGTGACATTTGTTTATTAAACATATTCAGATTAGTAGCCGAAATACCAATGACAAATGTTTGTTCTACCATTCAAATGTAAAAAAGTTTGAACGTAGCTATGTAGCATAAGTAGAGTGATTCTGAAATACAAGAATGCCTGTAGTACCCAATGATTGGAGTGGCTAACTGCGGGTTTAAACCATGTTGTTTCCTTTGTCAAATGGGAAGATCATTTGCATGTAGACCTTAACTGTATATTAAATGCAGTATATTAAAGAGACATGAAACTCAACATTTTTCTTTTATGATTCAGGTAGAGTATACAATTTTTAACAATTTCCCAATACACTACTTTGATCAGGTTTTTGTTATCCTGGGATAAAGAAGCAGCAATAAAAGGTTATACTAGATTATAATTTTGCTTCTTTTATGAAGTTGGTCAAACGTTTTAGAACACTAGAAATCATGGAATCATAATAAACAAAATGTAATCTTTTTGAGCCATCTTTCCTAGAAACTACAACTGAAAACACTTGTGGCATTCTTTCTACAGCGGAAATCAAGTATTGTTCAGAAAGTTCTTCTCAACAATGTTGCAGAAGTTATTAGAAATGTGTTGTATTTGTAAGTGGTTTGCTTTCACTCTTTTGTCCAGTTCATCTTAGACCATCTTAGGGTTTTAGTCTGGAGACTGTGCTGGCCACTAGCGTCTTTTTTTTTCTAAGGTAGTTATGACATAGATTAGAGATATGTTTTGGATCATTACCTCCTATAGGATGTACCCCATACCAGCTAGGTGTATGTCAGAGGGTATTACATGATGCAGCAAAATGCTATCTTAATCTTTTGGTTCAGGGTGTCATTCACTCTGTGCCAAGTCATAACTAAACCTCATTGAATCCCAGGCCAAAAACTGTTGGGCGGTCCTTCATTTCAATAGTGCCCTTTCCAAAGCACCAAAAACTCCAAATTGTTGTTAACTAGGTATAATTATGATTTATACTCTCAATCATATTCCACAGAATTGAAGCTACTTCTCTGTAGTTGAGAAGATCCTTCTTCATTGGTTAGTACAAGCCAGATAGTATTAATTTGCACAGCCTTCCTGTATAAATAAGATTACAAGTTTTTCTGTACAACTACACTTTAATGGCCATCTTGGAGACCCTGCCACTATATAATTTATGACAAATTTATACACTTTCCTTACACTATGACCCGTTTTGCAGGGGGGGCACTTAGAGGGGCGGTCAAGACTCCATTAGACCCAGCTTTAGTAATGCCACTACTGATTAAAGGCCCCTAGTGGTGTGTGTTCAGTGTCAGTTGAGACCTCTGAGATGCCTGTAATTACCTACCCTGTGTGCAATACTCATATATAGTATTATTAATTTTTTAGACTGTTGACTACCAAATATTTAACGTGTTTAAATTGAATGTTGTACACATTTATTTATTTATTTCAACATCAGTAGCAGACCAACCATCCCTGTGCCAAGAACAGCAAGATTTGGGGGTGGGTATCAACATTTGAGGGGTAATTCTATGGCATAATGCCTTTCCAGTTTTATACCCTAAACATGTTTTATGTATTAATTATATTATAAGTCACTCATCTCTGTTTGCTTTGTCTACTTAGCTTTGGAGAAATAAATTATCTAATACTGCTTAGAGGGCATCAAATTGCCCATGGCCAAGGGCAGCACAAAAAAATATACCACAGTTCATTTTTCTAAACTTTAATTTATAAGACTTCTATACATCTGTGATTTGATATTTAAATGGTATTCATTCAAAGCTGATAGTTTTCTATTCATTTAACTCCTTGGTTGCTTGAAAGGGTTGCAACCCCCAAGGGGTTAATGTAAAATTAGTAATATTCATGCAGCATTTACCTTCTTTCGTTGGTGATATAAATGTTATATGTTACCGCAATAACCAGTGGCCAGGTATACGTTAATAAGCTGAAAACTATGTCTTCTGCCATGGTCTTTCCAATGTAAGAGGTGGAAAAAGTTACTTTAACCTTTTAGATACCAGGAATGAATGAAGATCATAAAGTTGCAGCTTTCTCTGGGGTTACGCCTGTATAACAGACAAAGGGGTTAAATCTCTTAATTTTGCTCCATTGTCGACAAATAAGAAATTTATGTTGCATTTATCAGAATCTACAGCAACACAGTCTTAACCAGGAGACTGTGGCACGTGAAACCTCTCTATAGAGCCAGTTCTTTGTTCTCTGTCACTCAGTGGCTGCCAACATTATGATAAAAGAGGTTAGTTGCCCCTTAAGGCAACAAACCTAAAAATACATGACACCTTCTTCTAGCGAGGTCATTTCTCTGGCATATGTCAGTTAACAAGAACGCTATCCGTCAGCACTGCTGGGGAAGAGGATGGAGAGCTAGTTGGAATAATAAACATGATTATTTTTCAGAAGCGTTATCCTATCTGAATCCATGCAACTGCAAAAGCAGCAGGTCTGGAGCTCAGATAAAATACAACTTACCACCACTTGTCATAAATTCCTATGTGACACAAATCGATTGCACATATTATATATATAAGTGCTGATATGCTAGAGGAAAATGCTTCTTTGGCCAAACATTCTTTCCCATGTGAATGACCAAATCTAACAATACCTTGTTTTCACAAAATAAATGAATAAATATTCAGAAAAACTGGTATCAGCAGAAGCCTAACTGGGGAGGTGGTCAGTTATATTTGTAAACATTACTAGTTGTTTATAAACTATGCAGTGGTACCCACACTGGGTGCAGATTTGTATTACCCACTTGTACCTTATACAAAGAAAAGACCAACACAATGCCATCCATAGATAGACCATCATCAAAAGGTCAGGCAAATCGTGCTCAATCAAGGACAACAGCAAAGCTCAAAAAAATTCTGACTCATTACCAAGCTGTAACTCATCTTTGTAGACACAGAAGTCTATTCAAAGTAAAAGTTTTTTTCACAAGCGCTAAACTGACGCGTGCAAAAAGCCAAAATTTGAATATCGCAAATGCCTATTCCCCCACAGGGGTCAATTTATCAAGCTCCAAATGGAGCTTGATGTCCACTTGTTTCTGGTGAGCCTTCAGGCTCGTCGGAAACAGAAGTTATGAAGCAGTGCTCTAAAGATACGATCGGGTTGATTGACAACCCCTGCTAGCGGCCGATTGGCTGTGAATCTGCAGGGGGCGGTATTGCACCATCAGTTCACAATGCAATGATGCTTATGCTGTCGGAATTTATTGATGTGCTGTGGACATGATACGCTACATTGTATCATGTCCGAGTAAATGGACCTCATAGACTTCAATGAAGTATGAAAGTGGGGGGAAAAATAGCAACCATACTCGCACGCAAACACAATCACGCTTACCCAACATGAAATATGAATATGTCACATTCCAATGTTCTTCATATAGCAGAATATATTCTATTAATTCATAAATAAATATTTCTATATATATATATATCAGATTTATTTTTGTAAAATATATATCTAAGCCTATAGGGATGATTTATCATCGGTCTGTCCGACATGATTCAGCGGTAGTTACTGTATTTGTTGACTGGTTAGGTATAATTTCTTTCACAGGGTGACGTGTTTTAACTTTTACTTATGTTGTGCCCTATAATTTTCTAATTTTCTGAAATTCTGCTGCCTTACATCCCATCTGTCCTAGTTGAAATTGAAGGTACCACTATTATTGAAGCATATAATATAGTTGCCATGTAAAATCTACTGTTGCTAGACAGTTTTTACAGCAACTTTACTATAGTGATGATTTTTTTCTGGGTTTTTTTATGTATAAAGTATAGGCCATTTAGAGATTAAGTTTCCAATTACTTGTTAAACCAGCTGTAACAGAGTGTTAACAGTATAGGAAACTTTTTAGGTTTATTTTGGCATATACAATAATGGGTTTTGCTAATTGAAACCACAACCCATTTTAATGGGCTGAATTTGCAAGGAGAGCATAAGTAGAATGTGTGAGAGAGACTGTGAGAGAGATAGAGTGAGTGTGTGTGTGAGAGTGAGTGAGAGAGTGAAATTTTGAAAACTGATGGGGTTTTTTAGTGAGATAACAAAACCTAAAAGAAATTAAAGATCATACCTAAACATTTAATCATTCTGAGAATTGATTGTCCTGTTCATATATTGTAGATGTGTCAGGACAATTCAGCAAAGATCCTATGCAGTTTTATCTGCCTTGTAGATTTACAATACATGTCGCCCTACTGATTTATAAGAGTCTGAAGATATACAATTATTTTTATTTATTTTTTAATTCTTCTCTTTTATGGCATGTTTGTGTTTTGTGCTGCCCTAGGCACCAAGAGATTTTCCTACGCCACTCCCAACAATTAAACACACATTTGTCTCATTTATTTCTCACAACCAGTGGCTATGAAAGCATGGAGGGGTCAGGTGCCCTTACTTGAAAACCAGGGATCATTGATTTGTAATAAATAAAACATAGGACTGGGAAGGCATGGGACTTGATATTTGAATTTTAAATTCAGTTCAATCAAATATTATAGAAATATAGAAATCATATTAACTCCTTAGATGTGAGAGTGATAATTAACCTTCAATTATTATTATTATTATTATTATTATTATTATTATTATTATTATTATTATTAATAATAATAATAATAATAATAATATTTTTGTGTCATTCATTTGTTATATCAGCAAAATTAATTTTAATGTAAGTGTATGAAAATCCACATTATTTATAAAGCATTGTAAAATTTGGACATTGATTCTCATAGACTTTCCTTGACATTCAGTTATTAGCAAGCAGCTGATAAGAGCCGCGGGAACACGTTTATGGACTGGTCCCTCTTGTTTCTAATGCCAATACTACAGTATTGAGATATATATATATTGGTTTCGACAAGCTTTTACAAAAGACAAAATAAAAGTTTATCTATCTGTAAGTAATATACTCCACTAGGTAGAATAGTTAGTTAATTGGGAACAGCAAAATATTTTTCAGTACAATGTCCCTTTAAGAAATAAAAACTATAACAAAATACCATTTGTTGAAAGCGTAAATATAATTATTTTTAATAGGATGTTGAGCACTATAGGGCAGTGATGTTTGCAAAAAATTTATAAAATTGTTACAAGTATAGTTGCCAATACTGCTGGCATATAGGGCTCAAGATGTGCACACTCAGCAGGGGGTGTCAATCATCCTGATCGTATCTGATCGGGATAATTGCTATCCGCCATCTCAGAGGGGGCGGACGACTTAAGGAGCAGTGGTCTTAAGACCGCTGCTTCTTAACTTATGTTTCTGGCGAGCCTGAAGGCTCACACGGAAATAGCTGCATTCGCAGCATAATACGTTGGCCCCTAAGAATAAGTAAAGTACATTTGGATATGGAAGTCCAATGGAAAGTTTTTTCTCTTTTTCTTTTTTTTTTATTGCAAACTTTGTCTAAATAATGAATCTTTCATTTTGACTTTACTGTCCCTTTAAAGCAAACAGGTACTGAACCTTATTAAAGGGACATGATACCCAAATATTAAAGAACTTGAAAGTGATGCAGCACAGCTGTAAAAAGCTGAGCAGAAAATATCACCTTAACATCTCCATGTAAAAAAGAATATATTTTAACTCAAAATTACCTCAGTAGTCACATCCCATTGTAAAGAGACTTTAAGCAACCAATCAGGATGCTAGTCCTGGGACTTGGAAGGGGCCATGTGTCGGGCATATACAAGCACAGTCATGATATTCCCCTGATATGAAATATTGTGATATTTCAGTAAAATCTTATGAGATCACAGTAAAGCAAAGTGTGACACCAGCACTGATGAAGCTGATTGGCTGCGGTTATTTTTTGTGTTAGTTTTTTTTAACATACAGCTGACAGCAGCTGAAGTATAACTGTTCACAGAGCACTTATTATTGTGAGCGGAAGAAATTTTGAGATAACATATCTTCCTTTTCTACATAGAGATTTTCAGGTGATATTTTCTTGTCAGTGAAGTGATTTAGTATATGGGTAATATGTCCCTTTAATGCTTTTACCCTACTCTAGTAGTTAGGCTGACATGTCATTACAGTTACATATTCTCGTCAGAATCATGTTTTGGAGTATCACCAGGACTGAAAATTTTTAAGCAGTTAAAGGAAATAGCTATTTTTTTTAATGGACTATATTATGCAAATATACCAGTGCCGAATGCCAAGAAGTGTGCTGTGTTCTGCAATTTATTGACCTTGGTTTGGTGCTATGCAATACAATGTGCAGTTTACAGTATTCCCACTAGAGGGGGCTCATTACTAATTATATATTGATTTTCCCATTTCTTAAATCCATGTTTGGTGTAGGCAAAAAACAAAATGATAGTGTGTTAAAGTAGAAAACAGTAAAATAAAAAGGGAATAAATAGAGCAGTGTTTTGTTCTACCTCAGCCTATTGTGTGTATGTCCTGTTCTTTGCATTATGCTTTGTACTTGGTTCAGGAAGACAGTGATACTCACAGTCAATAAATACTTTTTATCAGCATGTAGGAAGTTACAAGTTTATGTTTAAAATTTAATTTCAATATTATTATGTATTTTAGTAACTAAACTTTCTGGCATCTGTATAAAGAAACGACATTTAAATAAACTGGAAATTGTTACTGACTAAAAGAACTGCAGCTGTTGTGGAGACACCTTTGCAAGCCTAGTAGGAAAACGTTGCTTTATTCAGGACAGGACCATGGGTTTAAAAACACACACACGCATGCACGCTCACACACACATACACACACATCATACAACACACACACCTCTAACAACAAACACACACATTATACAACACACACTCACACACACATGGACGCTCACACACACATACACGCACATCATACAACACACACACCTCTAACAACAAACACACATATTATACAACACACACTCACACACACATACACGCACATCATACAACACACACACCTCTAACAACAAACACACATATTATACAACACACACTCACACACACATACACGCACATCATACAACACACACACCTCTAACAACAAACACACATATTATACAACACACACTCACACACACATACACGCACATCATACAACACACACACCTCTAACAACAAACACACATATTATACAACACACACTCACACACACATGGACGCTCACACACACATACACACACATCATACAACACACACACCTCTAACAACAAACACACATATTATACAACACACACTCACACACACATGCACGCTCACACGCACGCACGCTCACACACGCACATGCACACAAATCATTAAACACACATACATTAAACAACACGCTCACACACACACGCTCACACACACACGCTCACACACACACGCTCACACACACATACTTGCACGCATACACACACATCATGGGTTTAAAAACACACACACGCATGCACGCTCACACACATCATACAACACACACACCTCTAACAACAAACACACACATTATACAACACACACTCACACACATATTGACACTCACTCACACACACACGCACACACACACACACACATCATACAACACACACACCTCTAACAACAAACACACATATTATACAACACACACTCACACACACATGGACGCTCACACACACACGCACGCTCACACACGCACATGCACACAAATCATTAAACACTCATACATTAAACAACACGCTGACACACACACACGCTCACACACACTTGCACGCTCACACGCACATGCACACACATCATTAAAAACACACACCTCTAACAACAAACACACACATTATACAACACACACTCACACACGCACAATCACACACAAATGCATGCACGCTCACACACACACATGCACACACACACATCATACAACACACACACAAACATCATACAACACACACATATCATACAACATACACACATTATATAAACACACACACAAACATCATACAACACACACATATCATACAACATACACACATTATATAAACACACATCATACAATTGGAGGGGCAAGGTCACTGCTGGGTTGAGGGTGGGTGTAATGGGAGGGGCACAGTCACTGCTGGGTTGGTGGTGGGCTGTAATGGGAGGGTCACGGTCACTGCTGGGTTGAGGGTGGCTGTAATGGGAGGGTCAAGGTCACTGCTGGGTTGATAGTGGGCTGTAATGGGAGGGGCAAGTTCACTGCTGGGTTGAGGGTGGACTGTAATGGAAGGAGCAAGATCACTGCGGGGCTGAGGGTGGCTGTAATGGAAGGGGCAAGATCACTGCTGGGTTGAGGTTGGGCTGTAATGGAAGGGGCAAGATCACTGCTGGGTTGAGGGCATGGAGGAATGGGAGGGGCAAGAGTTCACTACTGGGTTGAGGCTGGGCTGTTATGGGAGGGGCAAGTTCACTGCTGGGTTGAGGTTGGGCTGTAATGGAAGGGGCAAGGTCACTGCTGGGTTGAGGTTGGGCTTTAATGGGAGGGGCAAGTTCACTGCTGGGTTGAGGGTGGGCTGTAATGAGAGGGGCAATATCACTATTGGGTTGAGGGTGGGCTGTAATGGGAGGGGCAAAGTCACTGCTGGGTTGAGGGTGGGCTGTAATGGGAGTGGCAAGGTCACTGCTAGGTTGAGGGTGGGCTGTTATGGGAGGGGCAAGTTCACTGCTGGGTTGAGGTTGGGCTGTAATGGAAGGGGCAAGATCACTGCTGGATTGAGGGTGGGCTCTAATGGGAGGGGCAAAGTCACTGCTGGGTTGAGGGTGGGCTGTAATGGGAGGGGCAAGGTCACTGCTGGGTTGAGGGTGGGCTGTTATGGGAGGGGCAAGTTCACTGCTGGGTTGAGGTTGGGCTGTAATGGAAGGGGCAAGATCACTGCTGGGTTGAGGGTGGGCTGTAATTGAAGGGGCAAGGTCACTGCTGGGTTGAGGGTGGGCTGTAATTGAAGGGGCATGGTCACTGCTGGGTTGAGGGTGGGCTGTAATGGGAGGGGCAAGTTCACTGCTGGGCTGAGGGTGGGCTGGGCTGTAATGAGGGGGCAAGTTCACTGCTGGGTTGACGATGGGCTGTAATGAAAGGGGCAAGTTCACTGCTGGGTTGAGGGTGGGCTGGGCTGTAATGAGGGGGCAAGTTCACTGCTGGGTTGACGATGGGCTGTAATGAAAGGTGAAAGTTTACTGCTGGGTTAAGGGTGGGCTGTAATGGGAGGGGCAAGTTCACTGCTGGGTTGAGGGTGGGAGGGGCAAGTTTATTGCTGGGTTGACGGCGGGCTGTAATGGGAGGGGGTAGTTTACTGCTGGGTTGATGACGGGCTGTAATGGGAGGGGCAAGTTTACTGCTGGGTTGACGGAGGGCTGTAATAGGAAGGGCAAGATCACTGCTGGGTTAATGGTGGGCTGTAATGGGTTGGTCAAGGTTGCTAGATTTATTGAAATGCCCTAATTTATATGAAACAAAAAAACAAATACTACAATGTCCTTTTTATAAACTTGAGTGTAAATATATAAAAATCATATTTGCACTAATCAATTAAGGTTAAAATGGCTTTTCAAAGTGACATTAAAGCCTAAAAATGGTCACTATTTAAAATGCTAATACATTTTTTTTTATGAGAGGCATAAGTGTAAGAACCAATCAACAGCCAGCTGCCATTAGTGCATTGCTTTTCCTGAGCCTACCTTGATATGCTTTTTAGCCTAGGATACCAAGAGAACAAAGTCAGTTTGATAACAGAAGTAATTTAAATTACAGATTCTATCAGAACCATGAAAGTGTAACTTGGACTTTCATGTCCCTTTTAAGCTATTCCTGTGGACTTTAAAGCTAACAGATGACACCTCAAAATCATAAGAAAAAATATCCCTTACACAAAAATAAAAAATAACTATCCTACAGTTTAAAATCCACTCTCTTTGATGGAGCAAAGAAAAAAAAATAATTGTAATTTTCTTTTAATATAAGAAGAACCAGCTATAATATGCTAATGTATTTGTGTGATGTTTTTGAGATAAAGAAATAAACTGAATTTGACCTGCTTTTTAAAAAGTCATGAAACCTAATTTTTTTATTTCGTGATTCAGATAGAGCATGAAATTTTATATTACTTTACAATTTATTTCTATTATCTAATTTGTTTTGCTCTGTTTGTATCCTTTGTTGAAAGTATACAGAGCTAGGATCAAAAGATATCAGAATCCACTCAATCAGCGCAAGGTGTGGAAGCAATGTGTCCGTGCCTTTATACAGATCTAATTTCTCTGAATACATTTTAACAGAGCACAAATGTGTGTTACTTTTGACTTTTTCACTATATTGTTGTTCTAATTCAGGTATTAAAAAAATCTTATCAAATAGTTTGTCTACAAATATCCCTATAGAATTTAAAGGGACGCTAATTTCAGTGTTTATTTATGCACCATAAAATTTTCACTACATTGCAAAATATTTGTATGCAAAATAACTTTTAAAAGCATTTAAAACTGTCATATTCTTAGAAAAATACAAATTGTTTTGCATGCCCAGGACACACCTCTTGAAAAACATTGTGAATAATGTTTATGTTACTTTGTTTACTGTGGCAGATATAAACAATGTACAACTCATATTAACCAATCACTTTACAGCAAGTAGGAGGGTCAGGGCTTTGTATTCCAAGAAAATGCACTGCAGCCTCTCTGGGGAGGAATGGAAATATTACTATTTCCATGACACTAGATCCTATCACTATCTGTCTCCGAATGTTACATCCCACTCTTTCTAGATAAGCAATGCAATGCTATGAGAACTGGAAGACAGAATAGATGTTACTTCTTTCTTAAAGGCAATACTGTTAAAGGTATATCTGTGTTAAAGGGACAGTCAAGTATAAATTAAACTTTCATTATTCAGATAGGACTTTTAATTTTAATCGACTTTCCAATTTACTTTTATCATCAAATTTGCTTTTTTCTCTTGGTATTCTTAGTTTAAACTAAACATAGGTAGACTCATATGCTAATTTCTAAGCCTCTTATCACATGCTTTTTAAATCTCTTTTCAACACAAAGAGACAGAAAGTACACGTGGGCTATATAGATAACACTGTGTTCAGGCACAGAAAGTTATTTAAGATCTAGCACAATACAATGCTAAATGCAAGACAATAGATAATAAACAGTCACAGTCATGTGATCAGGGGGCTGGAAGAAGGTTCCTAGATACAAGATAATCACAGAGGTAAAAAGTGTATTAATATAACGGTGTTGGTTATGCAAAACTGGGGAATGGGTAATAAAGGGATTATCTATCTTTTAAAACAATAACAATTCTATGGTTGACTGTCCCTTTAAAGGCATACTGTATATTTATATAAGGTCTGAGGAAGGGTACAGTTTCACTGAAACGTCACAAGAATAAAGACTGTTGAAATGACCAGTGAGTGCCAGCCTCTTGTTTCGTATATTTGGATATTAACTTGCAGGCATCTGGCTTAGGATCCTTAAAGTGAGAGTTTGCTTCCCTTTAGATTGTGTGTGTATATATATATATATATATATATATATATATATATATATATATATATTTATAGTGTGGGGAATTACTACTACAGATGACAAGAGAATGAAGCAAAATTGATCATAGAAATAAATTGGATTTTTATTTTATACAATGTTACACTCTATCTGAATCAGAAAAGAAAAATGTTTGGGCTTCATATCCCTTTAATTTGGCACATGGATAGGCGTCAACAGTCATATATGAATCTGCTGTGCACCGAAGTGAAACCCAAAGCTCCCATATTGTACAGCTGCTCAGAGAATGTATTAACAGAGTTAGGATCATGGTCACATTCATCAGCCCTGCTTACTGCAGCATAAGAGGTCAAACTGCAGGTTAATGGTGGTGATTGCCTTGTTACTGTAGTGCTGAGTGTTTTTCTGCCGGCTCGTGCACGCTTCAGACACCTTGCCCTGCTTATATTATTAAGACCTGTGCAAGGTTTGTTACATTGAAAGAGCTATAAGATTAAGCACCTGCCAGTGTAAAATAATAAAGGATTTTTATAGTGGATGTTTTCATACTTTAGCTGGACAAACTCTATGGGGTCTATCTATCAAAGCGTCAATCTCAGTGCATTCGCCAGCTTCAAAACACTCGCCAGACATCGTTGACGTGGATCTAAATATGATACCCTTATTTATAAAAAAAAGCCGTCAAAAACAAGCGCGTCAAGTACGGTGAGAAGAGTTTCGGACTGGTGTTAACTAACAGTCATTGATGTCGCAGTTATTCAGGTTTTTCCCAACTTTATTTATACCATTTCATTACTGTCCATGAACAAGCACATTTCTCTAAAGCTAATTTTCTATTTTTCAACTGTAAATGTCCAAGAAATAACTACATTTATACCTCAACAAACAATATCTCATAGAAAGTTATTCTTATATTTATTTGTTATACAAAAGAATCTGTTATATGATACTTTCACATAAATTAATGTGTATTTGTATTTCTAGAAGTCATGATATGCTTTTATCTCATATTTTTTTAATAAATGATTATTAATGCTAGAATTTGTACATATATATTTGCACAGACTTTTATATACTGTATATATATATATATATATATATATATATGTGTGTGTGTTATGTCAGAAATCTGTTGCAAGCATATTTACATGTCCGTAAATTCCTTTTTTTTTTTCTAAACAATGTTGTCTTTCATATCTCTGTGTAGATATTTTAAGATCTGGGCCAGGTTTCTCTCTGTACCTGTGTAACCCCTCCTGATTGCAATCTATTTTTAAAACCCACCCCTTCACAGGTGTTATAAAATGGGCTGGCATATAAGATGACATTTCTTAATGAAAAGAAATTCAAGAGAAGGAAGAAATACACTGAAAATAGCATGACAGTAAAGAAGTGATTTTAATTTCTGCTATATCTGAATCATGACAGTTTAATGTTAGGTGGGCTATTCCTTTGAACTATCAGTTTAAGATTATATTGAATCAAACATCAATTTGAATTTTAAAATCCTTGTCTGAAATATTACACTGTGTGTCCTAATGTCAGCATCAATGATTAACTTTAATACTAATTTCACATATACATACTTTCAAAGTATAGTACACAATGTAAGACATGGCACACGTTCTGATGAGTGATCAATGACACAAGTATCAAGCATTTTGATTCATTAGTGATAGTTTAAAATGTATATTTGAATCAGATTGGCTGATCTCATAAATCATGTAATTATGCAAATTCCAATCAAAAGTGGTTGAAAAATTCACTAGTGTGTGGGTTGTTTAGGAGTTTGCGTCAAAATTGGTGCGAAAAGTGTTGCGTCAAAATTGGTATGAAGTGGAGAGTGGGACTTGTATTACATGGCTTAAACATGGTGCACATAGGGGGGGGCGGAGCCAACTAAGAAGCAATACAGTCGCACATTTCAGCTGCTCCGGCTATAACCTATACAAAACACATTTCTAAGGACTGTTTTTGCTCAAAAATTTGGTACTTCTATAAGCCTGACCAACATAGGAGACTTGTGTGCCAAATTCTGCTGAGAGCTTCACAAAACTGACTGAATTCTGCAACTCTGGCAAATATATTGCAGCTGCTCTATAATCGGCCATCTTGGGCCCATCATTATCCCTGAACCAGAAGCCCTTCATCTATTTACACTATGCAAACTGCGGAGCAAATTATAAGTGATATTTACACCTTTCTTGACAGGTGCCGTGGTGTATTTGAACAACCAACCATTTTGGCACTCAAACGGATGGATGACACCCCTATGAAACATGCAGCTCACTCACCCCACTACTTGGCTACCACCGCAGGGTATGACGCTTCGGGGCCCCGGCGTCCTCTATCCCCTCATCATAAGAGTTCAGGGGAGGAGTGTGGGCATGTAGCGGATCACCTACTCCGGAATGCTGCCGAAGACAAGACCCCCACGGCTGGACATATAACATCTTCTGAGATTGCTCCTTCTGTTGGCGCGCCCGCACACACAGCGTTTGAATTAGCTCTACAATACAGGCAGGCGGGGGGTAAGCCACAGATGACCTCTCCTAAGCTACATGTCTATAGCCGCAGGACCCTAAAGTTAGATAGCGCTAAAAAGGCAGCAAACTTACATGTTCTCTTTTATGCCCCGATGTCTTTGCCGCCATCCACCCAGCAACCCAACCCCATTCCTCGCTATAAACAGCCTCACAGAAGCGAGAAGCACCCGGAACTGTTAGGCCTTGTTCAAGCGATCCTCCCTAATAGCGGTCATTCTGTAATACAGGGCTTCAGCAAGTCTGGCCACTTGTCATCCCGACATCTGGTGCACTATTATTACTCACCACTCCTAGGACAGACTGCCTTCAGGAGTGGCATCGGTTAATGCTGGGAGATGACTAGACCCGCTAGCAGTGACTTTATCAGCTCATCACTCTGATATTGGCTAGCACTTTCCTGGTAGCTATGGATAAGCTTATAGCAAACCTTCAAACTAACTGTTATGGACTTGTTTGTTTCTCATTTTCATTTTTGTTTTAAACTGCCGACTTTGTTATCTGCTCAATTGAATACCGTTAGCAGCTCTAATGGACAGTTAGTATGTTTAGTAAATTCCTGCTGCATAAGTTAACCTTTGGTAACCTAAGACTTGTTCATGCTGGTGTCTTAGCTTGTTGTGGAGTGTCTATGTTTATTGGGATGAAAGAAAACAATTAACACCTATTTTGTGTATTCAGCTACAGTATACTTTATTAGAATTATTTCTTTCAACTTAGGACTTCTGGAAGGTAGAGGAAACTCTGTTTCCCAGCATTACAGCTAGCTCACATGCACTATAGCTATCCCCAGAGAGCATTGATATAGCTTCCGGTCAGGACGCACCGCTGCCAGCGGCCGGGGCGGCGTGGCGCCTACCTTACACAAATCTACAGCTCTGCTGTGGCTTTCAGATCTAGCCTTTTACTATAGTAATGAGAATTTAATCTATGTTAGTGTCGATTCTACATGTCAGTGGGGCTCTAGTTAGGTTTTAAACACTTTTATTACGCTCCCATAGTCATAGCGAATGCATATGCACTTTAAGTTAACCCACTTCGCAAATGATTAGCTGATACCTACTTGGTCTTCATCCCCACATACTTTCAAAAATCTAAAGCCAATTTGCCATGTCAATCCCTAACCATAATACTGTTAAAATTGGCTCTTCTTGCTTTATCTTATATCTAGCGCATTTAGTTAAATTTACCATCCCCCTCCCACTAGTAATGTACCTCCCAAGACTGGAGGGTTGATCGTGTTATATCACCTTTAGACATGAACACTCTAGTACCTTGTTTGCTTGTATACCCTGAAAGGTTACCGCACTCTGTCGGCATCCTGAGCTATGTTCTCATACATCCTAACTACTAAGTTATGTTTCATAGCTGGTCTACCCTTGCTGGAATAATGATACCTGTGAGCTTTTGCAACAGATAAATATATGACTGCCTCTTTAGCGCAGGGCCAATCGTTTTTGTTTTATTATATTTTACTTATAAGGTTTAGTTTTGTGTTATAGCTGCCTGTTGCTCTGTTTGCACACACAAGGAAGTACATGAAGTTCGAACATACGGTTATACATATATATATTTCCATGGTTAATCAAGTGGAGCTAGACTGCTACCTTTCTATTTTATACTCAGCTCTGGCCGCCAGACTGCAGAGACGAGCACATATGCCATGCATAATAGCAATTGTCAAATCTGTCCAGCTGGCCTATCATAAGCTTCAATTCTTATAAAAATCAACACTTGTGTCCACTATAGAAACCCGCATAGGCCTTCTATTCTTAGAACCTAGGGTAATAATTAATATCTGTACTGCCTTAACCGTGATACAAAAGAGAAAGATGTATGGACATATAACATATGCCCATAGGTTCTCCGAGAATTTATAACTACCACCTCCCCCCCTCACACCCAGTGATCCTCCTAGAAGAGGAGGACTTATTACGCG
This sequence comes from Bombina bombina, assembly GCF_027579735.1. NCBI lineage: Eukaryota > Metazoa > Chordata > Amphibia > Anura > Bombinatoridae > Bombina > Bombina bombina. The sequence goes on from NC_069504.1 coordinate 1,083,903,307, forward strand.
GCTTCTCTTGCCTATGCCGCAACTCTAATTACCCCTTAATATCTACTATTATATAATACCACAGTATTGACTCTAATTATTGCACCCCATTCAGCAAGACTGATACATACAATCTGTCAGATGAGTCCCTACTTACTTCACCAATTTATCTTCCCTTAGGAACAGATCTTTCAGTGTTGTTATTATCTCAAAGGTTGATTGCCAATTAGACCATGTTATACAGAAAATGAGGTTCCAGTCTTCTACATTGTCTTGTATGTAATGTGAATTTCATGTCTCTATAAGGAAGATGTCAAACTACACTGTACTATTTTCATCTGTTTTCTGATGTTATTGCATGAAGAGTTGTAATATTTCGCACAACCTCAATAAAATACTTTATTAAAAAAAAAAAAAAAAAAAAAAACATGGTGCACATAGATTTTTCACAAAAAATAAAAAGGAAGTTAGCTATATTATGTTGTTTATCTCTATATCTATTAGTGCGACAAGTTTAGGGCAAAACTTTGCAACAAATTTGTAGAAATAATATTGTCCCCTTGCTTTGTAATGAGAGACAAAGTTGTAGCATAATCCATAGGTAGTAATGTATTTTTCATTGTTATCCCTATATCTACTAGTGCGCCAAATGTGCAGCAATTATATTGTTTGATTTAGAAAGGGTATACAATTGTAATAGAGTTTCTAATTTACTTTTATTATGTAATATACTTTATTCTCTTGCAGCATCGAACATAAGCTTTCTGTGTTTTCAGACTCCCATTGAGTTCTATGGCATCTGCGACCTCAAAGGTGGCGGGTTGAAAAGTAGGTACGCTGCTTCGGAATAGACGCGAGCGTACCTGTTAAATGTTTGATAAATTGGGAAAAGTGTCAAATAGAGTCGAATGTGAATTTTAAACATCTGTAATGGCGCAAGCATCGATCTGCGTCGGATTGAGATCGCAGGATCATATTTTACGTCACATATTTCAACATTTGCTGATCTTGACGCTTTGATAACTACGGCGGATCAATCTCACGACAAATACGATGCGGAATTCAAGCGTATTTTCAGTTGAAGCTTTGATAAAAAGACCCCTATATGTCTTATGTTGCAAAATGACATTTAAAAGCATATGAACAAGAAATCCCCTTCAGTTATATGAAATTGCATTCATTGTAAGCACTGGCTCATTGTTTCTGAGAGATAATGTCCACTTATAAAATGAGGCACCAAGTAATACTATCTGTGTTCTCTTTCTGCGAAACAAATGTCATTTTGTGAATTTGTTATAAATAAACAAACATATTTAGTAGATCTGCACTTTAAGACAATAAAAAAAAATCAATCAAAATGTGATTTAAAAAAATACCAAAGAATTGTTCAAACCGAATTCTAGCTGTAAATTTAAATAGTGCAAAAATCCTGTAATGTGTTAAATCATTTAATTTTTCCCATTTTTATTGCATTTAAATAATGCCTACAAGGGGGTTAAACACATAGTTAAAATCAGTTCCATAGCAGTAATTCACAGCTGATACCTAGCTGAACAAATCTAGTCAGCCAATTACAAGTCATATGTGTGTAGCCACTAATCACAAGCTAACTCCCAGCAGTTCATTGTTGCTGCTAAACCTACCTAAGTATGCTTTTCAAATGATACTAAGCGAACAAAGTCAATTTGAAGATCAAAGTAAACTGAAAAATCTCTTAAAATGACATGATCTGTCTGAATTGTTTATTTCATTGCAAAGCAAATTTGATAATAGAAGTCAATTGGAAAATTATTTAAAATCGCATTCTCTATCTGAATTATGAGCAATTTATTTTGATTTTATTGTAAAAAAAGAAATGTAGGTATTCAAGTAGAGGACACGGAAATGGGAACAGCTTACAAATGTGTGGCTAGTAACCCCTAGAATCTGGGCTCCTGGTTGTCTCTAGGCTGTACTCTTAAAGGGATATGACACCCAAAAATGTCCTTTTGTGATTCAGACAGAGAATATCATTTATAAAAAGTTTCCATTTGGCTTCTGTTATCAAATTTGCTTTGTTCCCTTGGTATTCTTTGTTGAAGTGATGCCTTATTAGGTGTCTGGAGCAATACATGGCAGGAAATAGTGCTGCCATTTAGTGCTCTAGCAAAAGGATACAATTATTGCAAAACCGCACGCTCCTGAGCTTACGTAGATGTTTTCAGTAAAAGATACAAAAAGAACAAAACAAATGTGATAAAATAAGTAAAGTATAAAGTATTTTAAATTTGCATCCTCTAGCTAAATCATGAAAGACAATGTTTGGGTTTAATGTCCCTTTGAGAACCTACAACAGACAATCCAACAAGCAATTAGTATTTTTCTTAGTGAACAATAAAGTAATTTAGATAGAATATTACAATTAAAGTGGAAAAAAAATCACCTTTAAAAGGACATCACAACACTGTTCATTCTGAAGAATTGTATATATGCACATTCACAAAATATCTGAAAACGGTTTTCAGCCCTAAAAAAAGCAGGTGCCTGAGATTTGGTTGTATGTTGGCTGTAGATTTGGGTTATTTTAACCCTTTTGGCTGTTAAATAGGGCTGCAATGAATTGCTTTGACAGTGGATGTATTAATCTGAAGTTTACACTCATTTCTGATATACTGATACATGATCATATCCTTGTTTACTCACAAAAATAAAATAAGTTTGATATCTTTAAGAGTGGGGAAGCAGTTTTCACACTTTAATCTATTTAAATCTATTTTGGTGGGAAGAAAAAGTCAATCTGGCCTACAGTCATTTTGTTTGGCTCTTTATTGACTCATTAAATTAATTATCAATCCTGAAGTTTTTAATAATGTATGCATTAATCAAATACTCCAGTATACGGTTAAAGGAAATATTGTAACTATTATGTTACCATTTTATTGTTTTATTCCAAAACATGTTCTGTACAGGTTTCAAAATGTTATATTATTTAAAGGGACAGTCTAATCAAAATTAAACTTTCATTATTCAGATAGAGCAGCAAAATTAAGAAACTTTCTAATTTACTCCTTTTATCAAATGTTCTTCATTCTCTTTGTATCTTTATTTAAAAAAAGTTGGAATGTAAGCTTAGGAGCCAGCCCATATTTGGTTCAGAACCTGGGTAGTGGTTGCTGAATGGTGTCTAAATGAAGCCATCCAGTCAGCAAGTGCTACCCAGGTGCTGAACCAAAATTGGGCTGGTTTTTAAAATAAAGATATCAAGAGAACAAAGAAAAATTGATAATAGGAGTAAAATAGAAAGTTGCTTAATATTGCATGCACTGTCTGAATCATGCAAGTTTAATTTTGACTTGACTATCCCTTTAATTAAAGTCCCACCTAAAAGCTGGATTATAATCCAGGCACATTGTAGTAAATGGTTGCTACACAGATACAATTCTGTTACTACAATGTGTGAATTATTAGTGATAAAATAAAGCCACACACGAATGTAGCAGCAGCAGTGACACTATAGCATTGGCTTTACTTGTATCTGTGTACATGTAGTTAACCTGTTTAGCCTAATCCTTTTGCTACATAGTCACAACTACAATAAAGCTGTTGCTGGATTATCTTTATCTGCGGAAATAAGAAAAAAAGGGATGGCACTACTATGGGTAGATAGCGGAGAAGGGCTTATAATATTACTCAATTGGCCTTATATAGTTTGAGGAGAGCCCACATGTGCTGTGTGTGAACATAAACTTGAATAATAACAACTAAATATTGCTGTAAATAAGAATACACATATAGCACTATATTCCCCTAAATTATTATAGTGATATTGTTATAATAACATCGTTATAATAATTTAGGGGAATAGAGTGCTATATGTGTATTCTTATTTACAGCAATCTTTAGTTGTTATTATTCAGGATTATCTTTATCTGCCACTAGTCAAACCAGCCATTCATAAAATATAGCAACAGACAATATTCTAAAAATCCCCAATGAAATAAACTAAAATGAAATAAACCACATTGACTTTAACCACATCATACTTGTGACCTGGTCCTTTAAGCCAATAAATTAGCCAAGGCTGACCTGATGCCCCCAGACTGTAGTAAACCATATAAATGGCACTGTCACTCACACAGCAAATTATCGCACTGTGACTCTGTGCAAACATTACCATTGGCTGAACCACCTCCTCCTTTATTGTTCTAATTATGTCCATCCCTACTATAAAATCCTTCACAAGCTGTAAGCAACGAGACCCAACCTATTGCAGGCACCCTACACAGGACCCCTATTAGGATTGCCTAGAGACCTCCACCATGCAAAGGAGTTTGTGTGTTTTTATATTTTAAAGTGAATGTAAATTTTGATGCTAAAGTGCTCGTTTTTTAAAAATTCGATTAAAAACAGGGGCACTTTAATTCATCAAAATTTACATTTCACTCCTGTTGTGAAAAAAAACTTACCTTTTAAACTTGACAGCTGCTCCAGCTTCCTCCGGTCCCCGCAAGCCATTTCTGATGTCAGAAATGATGGATGGGTCATCCTCCAATCACGGCTTCCCCCCCGGGGGGAATCAGTGTCTGATTCAATGCCATGATTGGAGGAAGCCGGATTCCTCATTTTAGACCCAGGAAGAGGCTTTGCGACGGGTGGAGGAAGCTGGATCTGCTGTCAAGATTAAAAGGTAAGTTTTTTTTCACAACACGAGTGAAATGTAAATTTTGATGAATTAAAGTGCCCCTGTTTTTAATCGAATTTTTAAAAACCGGGCACTTTAGCATCAAAATTTACATTCACTTTAATCTATAAAACTTTACCCAGCTTTTGAAAGAGCAGGTGATTTGGTTGTTTTGTTTGTTTTTTTACTTAACACCATACATATTCATTATTCTCTTAGCAATAGCTCAGCACTTCTGGGTTTCCAGGGCTTAGAGTTTTAAAGGGACATGATACTAAAAAAAAATTGTGTTTCAAAATAAATTTCAGCGCTTTGCTTATTTGAAAAATGCATCATCCAGCTCTGAATAAATCAGTATGTTATGTGGGTTGTCACCCAGTGAGCATACTACAGCTTTCACTTAAACTGACACTAAAGTGCAAAAAGATAATGTTTAATGTGTTAGAGCTCTTTTAAATAACCGCGATCGTGTTTGTGCAACCTGTGGATGTTAGGGTTTTTCCCCAAAACTTTTTTAGGCTTCATTGAAGTCTATGTGGGAATGCGAATGTTTAGTTTGTGACTTCTCAAATTACAGCGAATTTGCAAATGCGAGAGCGCAAACTTTTTACTTTTCAACTCGTAATACGAGCGTGAATCTCTGAGCACAAATAAAAATACTTCTAGCGGTTTTATTACTCAAAAGCAATTGCAAACTACCGCTCCACTCGTAATCTAGCCCTATGTGATTTATCTCCACAAATGTAGTTAAACGCATAGCTAAATTCTACTTCAGAGCAGCAATGCATGACTGGGATCTATCTAAACACAACTGATAAGACAATGATGAGGCATGTGTGTGTAGGCACCAGTCACCAGCTAACTCTAAGTAGTTCATTTTTGCTCCTGAGCCTACCTAGCTACGGTTTTCAACAAAGGATATCAAGAAAACAAAAATAAAATTTGATAATATAAGTAAATTGAAACCTTTCTTAAAATTACATACTCTGGGGGATATTTATTAAAGCGTCAATCTCAGTGCATTCACCGGAGTCAATACGCTTGCCAGACATCGCTGCCGCAGATCTGAATACAATCCCTTATTTATTAAAGAAAAACATCAAAAACACGCACACCAAGTACAGGGCGATGAGCATCGAACTGTTGTTAACTAACAATAATCGATGACGCTGCTATTCAGGTTTTTCCCAACTTTATTTATACCATTTCACTAAACTCATAACTAAAGTGCTACAAAGTACACTAAACACCCATAAACTACCTATTAACTCCTAAACTGCCACCCTCCCGCATAGCAAACACTATAATAAACCTATTAACCCATAATCTTCCGCTCCCGACATCGCCGCCACTAATAAAAATATTAACGCCTATTCCGCCGCTATACTAAAATTATTATTCCCTATTCCGCCACTCCCCGACATCGCTGCCACCTAAATAAAGTTAACCCCTATTCCGCAGCTCCCCGACACCGCCGCCACTAAATAAACTTATTAACCCCTAAACCTTTGGCCTCCCACATCACCACCACTAATTAAACCTATAAACCCCTAAACCATCAGCCCCCCACATTGCAAAAAACTAAATTAAGCTATTAACCCCTTAACTTTAAATTAAAATTACAAGATCCCTATTTTAATATAAATTAAAACTTACCTGTAGAATTAAAATAAACTAATTTTAAACTATAAATTAACCTACCCTAACTATTATACTAAAATTAAATTAAACTACCAATTAAATAAACTAAATTACATATTAAAAAACCTAACACTACTAAAATGATTTAAATATACAATTAAACATTATTACAAAGTACTAAATGACAAAAAAAAACCTAATTTACAAAAAATAACAAACACTAAATTATGAAAAATAACAAACGAAATTATCCAAAATATTTTTTTATAGCTAATCTAATAGCCCTATCAAAATAAAAAGCCCCCCCCCCAAAAAAAAACAAACAAAAAAAAACCCTAGCCTACAATAAACTACCAATAGCCCTTAAAAGGGCCTTTGTGAGGCATTGCACCAAATATATAAGCTCTTTTACCTGTAAAAAAAAAATACAAAGACCCCCCAACAGTAAAACCCACCACCCAACCAAACCCCCAAATAAAAACCCTAACTCTAAAAAAAACTAAGCTACACATTGCCCTCAAAAGGGCATTTGTATGGGCATTGCCCTTAAAAGGGCATTCAGCTCTTTAAAGAAAAGCCCAAACCCTAATCTATAAAAAAACAACCACCCAACACTAACCCCGAAGATCCACTTACAGTTCTGAAGTCCCGACATCCAGGCGGAGAAGTCTTCATCCAGGCGGCGATGTCTTCATCCATCCAGGCGGCAGAAGTCTTCATCCAAGCGGCATCTTCTATCTTCATCCCCACGGCGCGGAGCGGGTCCATCCTTAAGCCATCCGATGCGGAGCTCCTCTTCTTACTGTCCCTGCCGTACACTGAAGCTTCAAAGCAAGGGACGCGATTCAAGATGGCATCCCTTGCATTCCTATTGGCTGATCTGAGTTAGTTTTTTGCAATGTGGGGGGCTAATGGTTTAGGGGTTAATAGGTTTAGTTAGTGGTGGTGATGTGGGAGGACAGAGGTTTAGGGGATAATAAGTTTATTTAGTGGCGGCGGTGTCGGGGAGCGGCGGGATAGGGGTTAATACATTTTATTTGTGTTGGCGATGTCGGGGGCGGCAGATTAGGGGTGTTTAGACTCGGGGTTTATGTTAGGGTGTTAGGTGTAAACATAACTTTTTTCAATCATAGAAATCAATGTAACATTCTCTTGCAGCATTGAACATAAGCTTTCAGTGCTTTCAGATTACCATTGATTTCTATGGCATCTGCGGCCTCAAAGGTGGCGGTTTGAAACGAGGTATGCTATTGCTGCGTCGGAATAGACGCGAGCGTACCTGTTAAATGTTTGAAAAATTGGGAAAAGGGTCAAATAGAGTCAAATGTGTATTCGGGAACATCTGTAATGATGCAAGCATCGATCTGCATCGGATTGAGATTGCAGGATCGCATGTTACGTCACAAATTTCAACATTAGCCGATCTTGCCGCTTTGATAACTACGGCGGATCAACAAATCCGATGCGGAATTCAAGCGTTTTTTCAGTTGATGCTTTGATAAATACCCCCCTCTGAACCATGAAAGTTTAATGTTGGTCCTTTAACTATGTGTTTAATCTTTTTCCAGTGGCTAAGTACATAGTTAGATTAAAGAGGAAAGCTCTCACATTTGACCATTTTATTTTTAATGTTTATGTCCCGTAGGACAGTAGTGGAGAGGTCATTTACGCTGCAAGAAGCAAGAAGTAGATATCTGTCTATTTCACGGTCAGATTACGAGTCGAGTATTTTTGTTTGCGGGCATTCAATATCGGGTTTTCGTGATCGTTTGCACACAAGCTAAATTGCGCTTGTATTACAAGTTGAATATATGCAAATGTGAACACTTAAACACAGTTGCGGTTTATGCTGATTACCGAGCAACCACAGAGCTCTGGTTATCTGTTTCAGGAAACTAAAAAGTATCACAAAATACATAAAAAAAATGACACAATACAGTTACACTCATAATAACACTGTCTAATACAAAATATTCATAGAAAATATTCCACATACAAGTTATAAAGGCTCCAAGATATGAGGTCTCAGGAGATAGAAAAAAAAGGCTGCAAAGGGCTATAACATTGAGATACTTACATATAGATTTATATATATACAGCTGCTCAGAGCACCAGTGGGGCTTGTGTTATGTCCGTAATTAACAAATTGAGTAATTACCAGATGTACAAGCACCTTAGGCTCTCTGAGCAAGTGCTGTGTTTAAGATGCTGGTGCACAGTGTTTACACTTTTTTAACAGCTATAGCTTTTATTAAGCATTTTCGCTAATACATGTACAGTATATTACAAAAGTGCTATTCAAATCTGAAATGTATCCATGTGGTTCCAATTTTGTCTGAAATTCCCCTTTAATATTATCTTACATTTTACCCAGGTGGTCATTATAATTGGCTGGGTAGTGTGCCCATTCAATCACTCCAGTGGATAACACTTACTTAATTTCACCTTTGATTCAGCAGTGTGGTACATCTCAGTCAGTCTATAATAATTCATCCTCTCTTCACTAAATGTAGCCAGTTATTAAAGGTTACTGACAAAAGAGAGGCAGTGACATACAAGCAAACAAAATATTGTCTATGCCTAACATAGTGTGAATGTGGCATTGTAGATCTGTAGGAAATTTCTGCTGCACATGTAAGAAGTCATTCTCTTTTTTTTCTCCTGCTGTTCAATCACAGTTATATTTAACCAGTCTGCTGTTTGTACAGCACTAGTGGAATGAAGTAAACCAGCTCTCGTCTTTCTAACCTCCCTGATACACTGACTGAAAATTCATAAGCCCAGAGAAATCCCATAGATTCAGATTCATAAATCATTCATCCTAGGGAAGAGCAGCTAAAAGGAAAAAAACTCCTAAAGAACGTGAGAGACCAGTTCCTCTCTGGAGAATAGGTATTGACTTCATACTGTGATACTCTCACATTTAATGGTAACAAATCCAGATCATGTGTTCAGATGATTTTTAGTTCTCTAGTTTTTCTTACACTCCGTTTGTTTTGGTTTCTATTGCACAAATCAGTTCTTAGTGCAATTTAAAGGGACAGGTAAGTCAAAATAAACATTATTATTCAGAGGGGGTATGCGCTTTTTAAGAACTTTCCAATATACTTCTATATTCTAATTTTCTCCACTCTCTTGGTATCCATTGCTGAAAAGCATACCTAGGTAGGCTCAGGAACAGCAATACACTACAGGTAGCTAGCTGCAGATTGGTGGCTGCACATATATGCCTCTTGTCATTGGCTCAAATGTGTTCAGCTAGCTCCCAGTAGTGCATTGCAGCTCTTTAAACAAAGGATATCAAGAGAATGATGCAGATTTAAAGGGACACTGAACCCAATTTTTTTTCTTTCATGATTCAGATAGAGCATGCAATTTTAAACAACTTTCTAATTTAATACAATTAAATTTTCTTCATTGTTTTGATATCTTTATTTGAAAAGCAATGTAAGTTTAGAAGCCGGCCCATTTTTGGTGAACATCCTGGGTTGTTCTTGCTGATTGGTGGATAAATTAACCCACCAATAAACAATTGCTATCCAGGGTCTGAACCAGAAATTGTCTGGATCCTTAGCTTAGATTACTTCTTTTTCAAATAAAGATAGCAAGAGAATGAAGAAATATTGATAATAGGAGTAAATTAGTAAGTTGCTTAAAATTGCATTCTCTATCTGAATCACGAAATAAAAAATTTGGGTTCAGTGTCCCTTTAATAGAAGTAAATTAGAAAGTTGTCTAAAATTGCATAATCTGTCTGAATCATGAAAAACATGGGTTTCATTATTGATATAGAGTACAAAGGTTAACACACAAAATTAATCAAATTTCCCTTGATATATTTTTTTATAACATATGGGTAGGCTTGAGGGAGTACACATCTCTTGAGAACTATATGGCATGGCAGCTGTGTTTGCAACAATCTGCTAGATTACGAGTCTTGCGTTAGGGTTAAAAAGCAGCGTTGAGAGGTCCCAACGCTGCTTTTTAACGCCCGCTGGTATTACGAGTCTGGCATGTACAGGTGTACCGCTCAATTTTCTTCCGCGACTCGAGCATACCGCAAATCCCCCTACGTCAATTGCGTATCCTATCTTTTCAATGGGATTTGCCTAACGCTGGTATTACGAGTCTTGGAAGAAGTGAGCGGTAGACCCTCTCCTGTCAAGACTTCTACCGCATTTAAAAGTCAGTAGTTAAGAGTTTTATGGGCTAACGCCATAACATAAAACTCTTAACTAAAGTGCTAAAAAGTACACTAACACCCATAAACTACCTATTAACCCCTAAACCGAGCCCCCCCCCCCACATCGGAAACACTTTAATAAATATATTAACCCCTAATCTGCCGACCGGACATCGCCGCCACTTTAATAAATATATTAACCCCTAAACCGCCGCACTCCCACCTCGCAAACACTAGTTAAATTTTATTAACCCCTAATATGCCGTCCCTAACATCGCCGACACCTACCTACATTTATTAACCCTTAATCTGCCACCCCCAACGTCGCTGCTACTATATTAAAGGTATTAACCCCTAAACCTAAGTCTAAACCTAACCCTAACCCCCCCTAACTTAAATATAATTTAAAATAATCTAAATAAAATTACTACAATTAAATAAATTAATCCTATTTAAAACTAAATACTTACCTAAAATAAACCCTAAGCTAGCTACAATATAACTAATAGTTACATTGTATCTAGCTTAGGGTTTATATTTATTTTACAGGCAACTTTGTATTTATTTTAACTAGGTACAATAGTTATTAAATAGTTATTAACTATTTAATAACTACCTAGTTAAAATAAAGACAAATATACCTGTAAAATAAATCCTAACCTAAGTTACAATTACACCTAACACTACACTATCATTAAATAATTTAATTAAACTACCTACAATTCATTACAATTAAATTAAATAAACTAAAGTACAAAAACAACAAACACTAAATTACAGAAAATAAAAAAATATTACAATTTTTTAAAACTAATTACACCTACTCTAATCCCCCTAATAAAATAAAAAGCCCCCCAAAATAATAAAATTCCCTACCCTATACTAAATTACAAATAGTCCTTAAAAGGGCCTTTTGCGGGGCATTGCCCCAAAGTAATCAGCTCTTTCACCTGTAAAAAATAATACAATACCCCCCAACATTAAAACCCACCACCCACACACCCAACCCTACTCTAAAACCCACCCAATCCCCCCTTAATAAAACCTAACACTACCCCCCTGAGGATCTCCCTACCTTGAGCCGTCTTCACCCAGCCGGGCACAAGTGGACCTCCAGAGGGGCAGAAGTCTTCATCCGATCCGGGCAGAAGAGGTCCTCCAAGCGGCAGAAGTCTTCATCCAGGCAGCATCTTCTATCTTCATCCATCCGGAGCGGAGGGGGTCCATCTTCAATCCAGCCAACATGGAGCCATCCTCTTCAAACGAAGTCCAAGCGAAGAATGAAGTTTCCTTTAAATGACGTCATCCAAGATGGCGTTCCTTGAATTCCGATTGGCTGATAGGATTCTATCAGCCAATCGGAATTAAGGTAGGAAAAATCCTATTGGCTGATTGGAAGATAGTAGATGCCGCCTGGATGAAGACTGCTGCCGCTTGGAGGACCTCTTCTGCCCGGATCGGATGAAGACTTCTGCCCCTCTGGAGGTCCACTTGTGCCCGGCTGGGTGAAGACGGCTCAAGGTAGGGAGATCTTCAGGGGGGTAGTGTTAGGTTGTGGTGGGTGGGTTTTAGAGTAGGGTTGGGTGTGTGGGTGGTGGGTTTTAATGTTGGGGGGGTATTGTATTTTTTTTACAGGTGGAAGAGCTGATTACTTTGGGGCAATGCCCTGCAAAAGGCCCTTTTAGGGGCTATTTGTAATTTAGTGTAGGGTAGGGAATTTTATTATTTTTTAGGGAATTTTATTATTTTGGGGGGCTTTTTTTATTTTATTAGGGGGATTAGATTAGGTGTAATTAGTTTAAAATTCTTGTAATTCTTTTTTTTTTCTGTAATTTAGTGGGGTTTTTTTTTTGTAATTTAGTTTATTTAATTTAATTGTAATTAATTGTAGGTAGTTTAGGTAATTAGTTTAATTATAGTGTACTGTTAGGTGTAATTGTAATTTAGGTTAGGATTTATTTTACAGGTATATTTGTCTTTATTTTAACTAGGAAGTTCTTAAATAGTTAATAACTATTTAATAACTATTCTACCTAGTTAAAATAAATACAAAGTTGCCTGTAAAATAAATATAAATCCTAAATTAGCTACAATGTAACTGCTAGTTATATTGTAGCTAGCTTAGGGTTTATTTTATCGGTAAGTATTTAGTTTTAAATAGGAATAATTTATTTAATGATGGTAAATTTATTTCGTTTAATTTAAATTATATTTAAGTTAGAGGGGTGTTAGGGTTAGGGTTAGACTTAGGTTTAGGGGTTAATAAATTTATAATAGTGGCGGCGACGTTGGTGGCGGCAGATTAGGGATTAATAAATTTAATATAGTTGCGGTGACGTTGGGGGGGGGCAGATTAGGGGTTAATAAATATAATGTAGGTGTCGGCGATGTTGGGTGCAGTAGATTAGGGGTTCATAGGGATAATGTAGGTGGCGGCGGTGTCCGGAGCGGCAGATTAGGGGTTAATAATATATTGTAGGTGTCAGCAATAGCGAGGGTGGTAGATTAGGGGTTAATAAGTGTAATATTAGGGGTGTTTAGACTCGGGGTCAACAACAAAATAGACAAATTGAATTAAACAGCCAAAGGCACTTGACAAATGCTTAGCACCCACGTATTATCTAATAACACACATCAGCTGAGGAATAACTTGTTAACAATCTACACATGCTTGCACCAGAAAAACAAGATGGCGCTGACTATGCCAACCATGTTGATGGCCCTTTTTGATGATCATTGAATCGCTACAAATAATAAAAAAAAACAATATTGGTGCATAAAATCAAGCGCATAGCCATAAAATCTCCATAGACAACACATTGGTAGTAAAATAGGTCATTCTGAAGAGCTCAGTGACTTTAAACATGGCACTGTCATAGGATGTCACCTTTGCTACACCAGTTCATGTTTCTGCCCTTTTAGATCTATCCTAGATAACTGAAAATATCATTATTGTGAAATGGAAGTGATTAGAAGCCACAATAGACCAGCCACGAAGTGGTAGACCGCGCAAACTCAGAGCGGGGCCTCCAAGTGCTGAAGCAAGTAGCCTATCATCTGTTGCATCACCCACTACATTATTCCAAACTCTGCAAGCAACATCAGCGCAAGAACTGTGCATTGAGAGTTTCATTAAATGCATTTCCATGGCCGAGCAGCTTTACACAAGCCTTACATCAGCATGCACAATCCTATGGCCTATATTTATCAAAGTCTGGCAGACCTGATCCGACAGTGCGGATCAGGTCCACCAGACCACGCTGAATACGGAGAGCAATATGCTCTCCGTATTCAGCATTGCACCAGCAGCTCACAAGATTGGCCGCCAGCAGGGGGGTGTCAATCAACCCGATCGTACTCGATCGGGTTGATTTCCGACGATGTCTGTCCGCCTGCTCAGAGCAGGCGGACAGGTTATGGAGTAGCGGTCTTTGTGACTGCTGCTATAACTGCTGTTTCTGGCGAGTCTGCAGGCTCGCCAGAAACACGGGGCATCAAGCTCCATTCAGAGCTTGATAGATAGGCCCCTAAGTGTCAGCTGGAGTGGTGTAAAGCCGCCACATGACTCTGGAGCTGTGGAAACTTGTTTTCTGGAGTGATAAATCATACTTCGGTGTCTTGCAGCATAGTGGGAGAATCTAGGTATAGTGTATGCCTTGAGAACACTACCTACTAGAATGCATAGTGCCTACTGTAATGTTTGGTGTAGGAGAAATAATGGTCTGTGACTATTTTTCAGGGTTTAGGCTAGAACGCATCCAGTGAAGAGATATTTTAATGCTACAGAATACAAAGACATTTTAGGTTCTTCCAACTTTGTGGCAGCAGTTTGGGAAAGGCCCTTTCATGTCCCAACAGGACTGTGACCATGTGAAAGAAGGGTCCATGAAGACATGTTTTGACCAGTTTGGTGTGGATGAACTTGAGTGGGCTGCACAGAGCCCTGAACTCAACCCCACTGAACACCTCTGTGATGAATTGGAAAGCTGATTTCGAGTTTTATATTTAATGTTCTTCTTCTGCTGTACTGCAGAATATTTTATATTGCATGTAATAATAATAATAATAATAATAATAATAATAATAATAACAACAATAATAGTAATAATAATAATCAGAGGGTACAAGGGGTAGGTACCATATAATTTCATTATTATTGTTAACACTATTACTGCTATTAATAGTATTATTATTATTATTAGAGACAGACTTTTTTTACATAGCACAGCAGATTACTTTTTCTCTCCTAAGCTTTTTGGCGTGTTACAGGAAATCACACAATCTTCATGTTGCCTCTTACTTCTAGTTTAGACATTTGTGCGACATAACGTTTATATTTAATTTCAGCCCATTAAAAGCTGAGATCAGCAGCAATAATGATCTGCAGAACCCAGTGTAAATGAATTAAGAGACAGCTAGGGCATAGGGCACTGTCAGAGCAAAAATAAACTCTGTTAATTAGCTTCTAGTTAGAGAGCTGCTTTTAGCTTCCATGTACAATATCTGTAATTTACTTAAAGTGATGGTAAATCCAAGCTTTAACAAACACTAGGATTTACTATCACTAAAAATAAACTCTAGTTTCTTTCATCACTTACTAAAAAGCGAGTGCTAAGCTCACCCTTTCTGAGCTAAAGTAAATAGCTAAACTCAGCGCCTCCAGTCACCTTCATCTGAGCGCTCTTTAATAATGAGGTTATGTTTCCACCTATAAACTAATAGCTGTGCTAGGATGTCATTTGACACGCACAGCTATTGGTTTAGAGGTGGGAACGTCACCTCACTGAAGAAGAGCGCTGCTCCATGGGTGGCAGGAGGCGCTGAGTTTAGCGATTTACTTCACCACAGAAAGGGTGAGTTTAGCACATTGCATCAAATTGGTCTGCATGGCTGTTGTCCCAGAAGGAAGCCTCTTCTAAAGATGATGCACAAGAAAACCCACAAATAGTTTGCTGAAGACAAGCAGACTAAGGACATTACTGGAACCATGTCCTGTAGTCTGATGAGACCAAGATAAACTTATTTGGTTCAGATGGTGTCAAGCGTGTGTGGCGGCAACCAGGTGAGGAGTACAGACAAGTGCGTTTTGCCTACAGTCAAGCATGGTGGTGGGGAGTGTCATGGTCTGTGCCAGCATGAGTGCTGCCAGCACTGGAGAGCTACAGTTCATTGAGGGAACCATGAATGCCAACATGTACTGTGACATACTGAAGCAGAGCATGATCCCCTCCCTTCAGAGACTGTGCCAACATGATAATGACCCCAGTCACACCTCTAAGACGACCACTGCCTTGCTAAAGAAGATTAGGGTAAAGGTGATGGACTGGCCAAGCATGTCTCCAGACCTAACCCCTATTGAGCATCTGTGGAGCATCCTCAAACGGAAGGTGGGGGAGCGCAAGGTCTAACATCCACCAGCTTTGTGATGTCGTCATGGAGGAGTGGAAGAGGACTCCAGTGGCAACCTGTGAAGCACTGGTGAACTCCATGCCCAAGAGGGTTAAGGCACTGCTGGAAAATAATGGTGGCCACACAAAATATTGACACTTTGGGACCAATTTGGATATTTTCACTTAGGGGTGTACTCACTTTTGTTGCCAATGGTTTAGACATTAATTGCTGTGTGTTGAGTTATTTTGAGGGGACAGTAAATTTACACTGTTATACAGACTGTACACTCACTACTTTACATTGTAGCAAAGTGTGATTTCTTCAGTGTTGTCACATGAAAAGATATAATAAAATATTTACAAAAATGTGAGGGGTGTACTCACGTTTGTGTGATACTGTAGTATTTTGGGCTCTTAAAGAAACAGAAACATCAGCATTTCCAAATCTTATTGGGGCCACTGACTCTCTTTTGAAAGAGCAAAGTACTATATTTCAGTGGAGTCACAAAGCCAAAGTGGTTACTAATATCTCTCACATGATTCATATGTCTATAGACAAAAAGTTATGGGTGGTGGGTTAGACCCTCTTTAACCCCCCCCCCCCCAGAATACATAGATGGATGTACAACTGTTCCCACATTTAATAAACAAAAGTTCAAAATACATAAACTAGTTTTAAACTGTAAAAAATGTGCACAAACAAATTATGATAATGTTCTGGATGTTTTTTTTTTTGGATTTAAAGTGCCATAATAGTTGAAAAATGACACGCTCAAATTCATTAAACACACAGTAGAAGTATCACTCGGGACCTGTAGAGCATTGCTGGTCCTGAGTAGAAAACACCACTGATCCAATCAACAATGTATGTTACACAACTCAGTTACGCAAATAGCGCTGCTGATTGGATCAGCGTTGGTTTCTGCACAAGATGGTCAGCTCTCTACCCCTTTGTGGGGGTTAAACACAAAGTACTGTAGGGTCGATAGTCTTAGAATTACATAATTTCATTAATAAGTGCATGTCATTTTTCAACTATACAGCTAGATTACGAGTTGTGCGTTACGGCTCTTAACACTGAAAATATGGTATTTTCAGCATTAAAACAGCACCATTACGAGTCTTGTCGGTATAGGTGTACCGCAAGCCTTTTAGCCTGTAATGCAATGTCAGTACCGCACTCGTAAAAATTACGTTTTGATGAATGGATAATGAATCAGCTAATAGAATTAGAGCTGCTTAAATCCTATTGGCTGATCTGAACAGCCAATAGGATTTTAGCAGCTCTCATTCTATTAGCTGATTCAAAACTTTCAGCCAATAGGAATGCAAGGGACGCCATTTTGAATCGCGTACCTTGCATTGAGGATTTAGTATACATCTGTGACCGTATGAAGAGGATGCTCCGTGCCGTATGTCTTCAGGATGGACCCACTCCGTGCCTCCGGGATCAAGATAGAAGATGCCGCCTGGATCAAGATTGAAGAGGCCACCTGGATGAAGACTTCTCTGCCGGGATGAAGATCGTACAAGCGGGACTTGAAAAACTGTAAGTGGATCTTCTTCGGGTTAGTGTTTTTCAGGGCAATGCTTATAAAAATGCCCTTTTCAGGGCAATGGTTAGCTTAGATTTTTTATATATTTTTTTTTATTTTGTGGGTTTGGGGGTGGGGGTTTGTAATGTTAGTGGGTATTTTTTTTTTTTTTCACCAAAAGAGCTAATATCTTTAGGTCAATGCCCTACAAAAGGCCCTTTTAAGGGCCAATGGTAGTTTATTCTAGATTAGGTTTTTTATTTTGGGGTGGTTTTTTTTTAATGGATATTAGAATAGGAATAATTTTTATTATATTTGATAATTTGTTTGTTATTTTGTGTAATGTATTTTTGTAGGGTGTTTGTTTTTCTTTTGTAGGAAAACAGCTATTTTCTTTAGGGCAATGCCCTACGAAAGGCCCTTTTAAGGGCGCTTGGTAGTTTATTTTAGATTAGGCTTTTTTATTTTGGGGTGTTTTTTTTTTATAAAGGGTACTAGAATAGGAATAATTTTTATTTTTTTGGGATAATTTGGTGGGGGGGGGGTTTGTAATGGTAGGTTTTTTTATTTTTTGCAATGATAGTTTTTTTTATTTTTTTGTAATTTTAGGTTTTAGTGTAAAGTAGCTTAGGTTTTATTTCACAGGTAATTTTGTATTTATTTTAACTAGGTAGTTATTAAATAGTTAAAAACTATTTACTAACTAGTCTACCTAGTTAAACTAAATACAAACTTACTTGTGAAATAAAAATAAAACCTAAGCTAGCTACAATATAACTATTAGTTATAGTGTATCTAGCTAGGTTTTATTTCACAGATAAGTATGTATTTAGTTTTAAATATGTATTATTTAATTAATAATTGTAAGTTTAATTTAGCTATAATTTTAATTATGTTAAAGTTAGGGGGTGTTAGGGTTACGTTAGGATTAGGGTTACGTTAGTCAAAGTTTAATTTAGGTTGTTGCGATGTGGGAGGCCAGAGGTTTAGGGGTTAATAGCTTTATTTCATTGCAGCGATGTCGGGGAGTGGCGGAATAGGGGTTAATAGATTTATTATAGTGTGGGGGCGATGTTGGGGTGCAGGGGAATAGAGGTTAATAACTTTAGTATAGTGGCAGCGATATCGGGATCGGCAGATTAGGGGTTAATACCTTATTTAGGTGGCAGCGATATCGGGAGCTGCAGATTAGGGGTTAATAAGTGTAGGCAGGCGCCAGCGATGTCGGGGGCAGCAGATTAGGGGTGTTTAGACGTAGGGTTTATGTTAGGGTGTTAGGTTTAAACCATATTTTCTTTTTCCCCATAGACATCAATGGGGCTGCATTACGGAGCTTTTCTTTTCGCGATCGCAGGTGTTAGTTTTTTTCTGACCCGCTCTCCCCATTGATGTCTATGGGGAAAGCGTGCACAAGCATGTCAAATCAGCGCTTCTTTTTGGTGTGGCATGGAGCTAAAAACCCCATATCGCCCGCAGAAGCCTGTCTTTTTAAAACTTGTAATGGCAGCACTAGAGGGGATTAAATAACGCCACTTTTGTTGCGTTTGTTAATTTCCCTATAGCGCTCAAAACTCGTAATCTAGGCGATAGCTATTTAAGGTGTTTCTATGTTTTAAAAAAAAAAAAAAGAAGAAAAGGGTAAAGTTAATTAAACAGTTTTCCAAGCTGATATGAAACTATTAATTGCATTCATCCTGACTTAGCATGATTGGCTTAGTTAAAATAAAACATTGGCTGCGTATATTTCACAGTTTTTGTTTAATACGTTTTGCAAAATGCTAAACTTTTATAAATATTTTTAACCAATATATGTGTGTATAGTCATTTATTATATTATTTTAATATTTGTAATTATCTATCTATCTATCTATCTATCTATCTATCTGTCTGTTTTTCTTTCTGTCTATCATCTATCTATATACCTCAAGGCAGATTTTTACAATGTAAAAAAGACTTTCTGGACAAAAACTGGACTGTCCCTTGAAAATTGGGACTGCTGGCAAGAATGTGCCTCTTCCTTCACAACATTTGGATTCTGCTTTTTAGTCCAACCATGTCTGTAAATGCACGCGCTAGTGAAAGATTTACTTTGTCAGTTTATTAAAAAACATTTCTTTTCGTTTGATTTTTCTAGCCTAGTATGCGGTAGTAGATTACCATTTACAATATCAATATTGTGTTGTGTAATTCAAAATTTCTAAACCATATCCCATAGGGAGAATGCTCCAAAATAGTTTGCATCAGCTTTTTAGATAAAATCTAGGTTAACCATGAAGAAATAACAAAAATGAGCATTTTGATGCACTGCCTTTGAAATTGTCTTTTTTTTTTCTTCTTCTCCTCCTCATTTTCCAGCCTGTTTCCTTTAGGGGATAAGTGACTGTGTCTTTCTGTATGCAATTGAGAAGATATTGGCTTAAATGATTTCTATAATATAATAGGAATATGCCTTAATTAAACATACTACTTATTGTCCTATGGAAACACGACTCCCAAACATTCTATAATGCTTTAAAAATAAAATAAAGTAAAATCTAGCAGAACTACCTGTGCAAAATTTATTTTATATTGTGAGAAAAATAATTTCTTTTTCCTTCTCTGAACACACATCTGTTGACGTGCGGGACTAAAAAGAAAATGCCCCACCTTGATTTTTGCTCCTTTTACCTAAAAAAAAAGAACCCACCAAATCAATTTATTATTTTATTTTGTCGTTTGAAATAGCTCCTTTTGCCTGATGACAATTTAACTGTAGAAAAGCAAGAGGCAGCAATGGAAACCAACCTCCAATTGGGAATGAGAGACAGAAATAGTCCAGCCCATTTTAAAGGATGTGTTTACTGCTATTTTGAATACAATAAAATCTAATCAACTGCTTGCCTGAATACATCATGGGTGCGATCCCATATATGGCGCAGGTTTCGGCGCAAGCGTGGGAACCTGCGCCACCCGTAATTTCACCTCGCACATCGGGGTATTACATATACCCCGCCGGCAGTTCCTAAAGTGCCGTAAGTCTGATAAACTAGCGATGTCCAGAAATGAGCGTAACTACAAATTACTGGAGTCGCTAGTGACTTACGGCACTTTAGAAACTGCCGGCGCCTAAGAAAAGTAAAGGAAATATTAAATTTCCCGTAAGAGTCTAACCTGTCTCCCAAAAATAGCCCGACACGTAAAACCCCTATATCCACAATCCCCCCTCTCACTACTAATAATAAATGTATTAACCCCTAGACCAACAATCCCCCACAACACAATAAGCCTAATTATTAATCCCTAAACTGCCATAGCCCACACCGCAATAAACCTATTCTAGTATTAACCCCTAAACCGCCATAGCCCACATAGCCTATCAAGTCTATTAACCCCTAATCTGCCGCTGCCAACATCGCCGCCACTATAATAAAGTTATTAACCCCTAAACCTAAGTCTAACCCTAACCCTAATACCCCCTAACTTAATTATATTTAAATAAATCTAAATAATATTACTATTATTAACTAAAGTATTCCTATTTAAAATGAAATACTTACCTATAAAATAAACCCTAAGATAGCTACAATATAATTAATAATTACATTGTAGCTATTTTAGGATTTATTTTTATTTTAGAGGCAACTTTGTATTTATTTTAACTAGGTACAATAGCTATTAAATAGTTAATAACTATTTAATAGCTACCTAGTTAAAATAATTACACATTTACCTGTAAAATAAAACCTAACCTAAGTTACAATTACACCTAAAACTACACTATCATTAAATTAATTAAATAAATTAACTACAATTACCTAAAATTAAATACAATTAAATAAAATAAACTATACAAAAAAACCCCCCACTAAATTACAGACAATAAAAGAAAATTACAAGAAGTTTAAACTAATTACACCTAATCTAAGCCCCCTAATAAAATAAAAAAGCCCCCCAAAATAATAAAATTCCCTACCCTATACTAAATTACAAATATCCCTTAAAAGGGCTTTTTGGGGGGCATTTCCCCAAAGTAATCAGCTCTTTTACCTGTAAAAAAAGAAATACACCCCCCAACATTAAAACCCACCACCCACACCCAACCTTACTCTTAAACCCACCCAATCCCCCTTTAAAAAACCTAAAACTACCCCATTGAAGATCACCCTACCTTGAGCCGTCTTCACCCAGAAGTCTTCATCCGATCAGGGCACAAAGTGGTCCTCCAGCCAGGCAGAAGTCTTCATCCGATCCGGGCAGAAGAGGTCCTCCATCCGAGCAGAAGTCTTCATCCAAGCGGCATCTTCTATCTTCTTCCATCTGACAAGAAGCGGCTCCATCTTGAAGACATCCGACGCGGAGCATCCTTCCTGGCCGATGGACTAACGACGAATGAAGGTTCCTTTAAATGACAACATCCAAGATGGCGTCCATTGAATTCCGATTGGCTGATAGGATTCTATCAGCCAATCGGAATTAAGGTAGGAAAATTCCTATTGGCTGATGCAATCAGCCAATCGGATTGACGTCGCATTCTATTGGCTGTTCCAATCAGCCAATAGAATGTGAGCTCAATCCTATTGGCTGATTGCATCAGCCAATAGTATTTTTCCTATTGGCTCAAGGTAGGGTGATCTTCAATGGGGTAGTGTTAGGTTTTTTTAAGGGGGGATTGGGTGGGTTTTAGAGTAAGGTTGGGTGTGGGTGGTGGGTTTTAATGTTGGGGGGGTGTATTTCTTTTTTTACAGGTAAAAGAGCTGATTACTTTGGGGCAATGCCCCGCAAAAATCCCTTTTATGGGCTATTTGTAATTTAGTATAGGGTAGGGCATTTTATTATTTTGGGGGGCTTTTTATTTTATTAGGGGGCTTAGATTAGGTGTAATTAGTTTAAACTTCTTGTAATTTGTTTTTACTTTCTGTAATTTAGTGTTTGTTTGTTTTTGTACTATAGTTTATTTTATTTAATTGTATTTAATTGTAGGTAATTGTAGTTAATTTATTTAATTAATTTGATGATAGTGTAGTGTTAGGTGTAATTGTAACTTAGGTTAGGTTTTATTTTACAGGTAAATTTGTAATTATTTTAACTAGGTAGCTATTAAATAGTTATTAACTATTTAATAGCTATTGTACCTAGTTAAAATAAATACAAAGTTACCTGTAAAATAAAAATAAATCCTAAAATAGCTACAATGTAATTATTAATTATATTGTAGCTATTTTAGGGTTTATTTTATAGGTAAGTATTTAGTTTTAAATAGGAATATTTTAGTTAATAATAGTAATATTATTTAGATTTATTTAAATAATATTTAAGTTAGGGGGGTGTTAGGGTTAGGGTTAGACTTAGGTTTAGGGGTTAATAACTTTATTATAGTGGTGGCGATGTTGGTGGCGGCAGATTAGGGGTTAATACATTTAATAGGCTATGTGGGCTACGGCGATTTAGGGGTTAATACTATAATAGGTTAACTGCGGTGTGGGCTATGGCGGTTTAGGGGTTAATACTAGAATAGGTTTATTGCAGTGTGGGCTATGGCAGTTTAGGGGTTAATACAGTTTATTAGTTATTGCGGTGGGGGATTGCGGTTGACAGGTAGATAGACATTGCGCATGCATTAGGTGTTAGTTTATTTTTGCAGGCATTTTAGGCAGTTATGGTGCTTCCATACTCAGCGCAAGGCCTGCTACGGCTGTCTTTTATGGTGAGGTAAAAATGGAGTAAGATTTCTCCATTTTCGCCACATAAGGCCTTGCGCTGGATATTGGATACTGATTTACGAAGCGGTCCCATGTTAAAGCGGTCCCATGTTAGCTTATGGGAGTAAAAATGGCTTGCGACTGGTGAAATATACGTGCCGCATTTATATGCGGTGCTGTATATAGGATACCAAAAATGCACAACAACCGGCGTTGACGGCTTTTGCGGGCGACGCTGCATATGTAATGGGGCCCCATATATTTAAAATAGATTTCTGCCCCTTAAAAACCTGTGACTTTATTAACTCAGAAGTTGCAGTTTAACTCAGAAGTTGCAGTTTGTGAGTAAAGGAGACAGTTTCATCATTATAACAGTCTTTGCTGCACATGTAATTATTTTAAGTGAAGATGGGAACCTGTTAGTGGAAGGGCACAAGAGGGCTTCTGAGAATTCAATAAAATGTCTGTAGCACCTCATTAGCTTGGATCATGTTGTGAGAGTGTCTGATTTAGCTTGTTGTTCTTGTCTCCCACATGAGAATGTGTCTGAACTGTCTATCATGAGATTAGAATTAGTGTCTGCACTATGTGCCCTTATTATGCATTCAGGGCAACTTAATCCTCTTTCTATACCTTACACTGGATGTATGTGATAACCTGTCTCTCTTGCCTCCTCCCCTGAGTTTTTTTTTTATCCATGTGTGTCCAGTGGAAGAGTCAATGTACTCTAATAAGCAGCTAATAAGAAGTCATTGTATTCAAACATGCTACATAAACACCCTTTCAAATGGGCTGTGCTCTCTCTCTGTCCCTCTCTCTGTCTCTGCTGCCATATTGAGAGGTTTACTTCTTCGGATGCCGCTTGATTACATATAGCCAGTATGGAAATGTTCAGTATGGTAGTGGTTTCAAAGAGCAAAATCAGTTGGTAAAACAATTAAATACACCATCAGGTAGAATAGATCATTGGGAACACATTAAAGAAGAGAAAAACATATAGTACAATCTTCCTGTAAGGGGATTTTAAACTCAAAATGTAATGTTCTATACAACACTACAATACTTTGCCTTTATGGGCTCAATCATTCCTGCTTTAACTCTTTATATTAGAATGAGACCGCCTAGCTTTGTACACAACTCCAATACACTGTCATGAAACCACTTGAGCTTGGGTGGGGTACTTTAATCAATGGAAGATGGTCAGTCTCTCTTTTTTTAAATACAAATACAAATGTTGGTTTAGCACACCTTACAAAAAGAGTTTACATACATATTTGGAAGTGCAGCCAATGAGATCAAGGGGTCAATTTATTATAGTGCGAGCGGACATGATACGATGTAGCGTATCATGTCCGCTGCACATCGGTAAATGAAAACAGCATACGCTGTCGGCATTTATTATTGCACCCGCAGTTTTTGTGAACAGCTGGTGCAATACCGCCCCCCGCAGATTTGTGGCCTATCGGCCGCTAGCATATAGTGTCAATCAACCTGATCGTATTCGATCGGGTTGACTTCTGTCCGCCACCTCAGAGCAGGCGGACAGGTTATGGAGCAGCGGTCTTTAGACCGCTGCTTCATAACTTCTGTTTCCTGCGAGCCTTCAGTACGGAGCTTGATAAATTGGCCCCCAAATATTTACACAAAACATATCGGTGCACATTTACTTAAAATTAAACAAAATACCATGTCATTTGGTGACTGGCTAAGCAGAATATAGCCAAGATCCCAATTTTGGGCCAGATTACAAGTGGAGTGGTATTTAATGCTCCCACTCAAGCTTTCTGAGCACGTGAGATAGCTATCGTATTACAGGTTGAAAGGAAATGGTTTTCGTTCACACGCTAACCCGATGCACATAAAAAGCCGAACTTGGATGGAGTGTCGAGTGTATCACACCACACATTGAAACAAATTAACTCGTTACTTAAACATCTCTTAGTACACGACATATGGAGAACACTGCACCCGTCTGAAAGAGACTTTACCTTTTATTCAAACCCCCACAAGAAGTATTCACGAATAGACTACCTTTTCTCAGACTCCATGGGCATATCATATGTTACACGCAGCGGCATTCTGTCGATAACTTGGTCGGACCACGCACCTGTCTCATGCGACATAGTCTGGTCAAACTCACCCAGCACACCCTTTTTGTGGAAATTGGAAGACACTCTCTTAGATAAAAGTTCCAAGTGAAAGTGCTGTACAGCTGATGATGTATCGATAATGTCCTTGTAGTATAAATATAACTTTAACTAAGACACTGCTGTGAAAACAAGCAGCGCTCGACCAGTTCTTTGCACTCAAAGGAACAACCCAATGGCCAAACAGTGAGCCCACAAACTGTGTAGAATCAGCTCACCTGACATTCCGTACATGCGGACACCACTTCAACTTCATGCGGAACCCGGTTTCATCCGAGCCCACTCTGAGACACGCTGTCATCAATCCTGCGTGATCCGGTAGAAGCGTCCCATCCACTGTGCTATGCTGCAGCTTCTGGCTTTCGGTGTCCTCCGGCAACGTCCCCACTCACGCGGTGGAGCTGTCACATGTGGGGCAATAGCCAATGGGTATTAACTGGCAGTCCCAGTATCCGGAATGATCATCTGGCAATATGCAAATAAAGACTTGAAAGAAGAGGCGATCAGTCCGGATGATGATATAATAAAACGTAACGTTTATTCAAAACATAGGTATAAAAACCTCAGAGCCAAGGTCCAAGCTCTGAGGTTTTTATACCTATGTTTTGAATAAATGTTACGTTTTATTATATCATCATCCGGATTGATCGCCTCTTCTTTCAAGACTCTCTTAGATAACCCAGAAATAAGAGCCGATATAGAAAAATCCATGACTGAATATTTCACAATTAGCACACAAGACGACCTCCCACTTACTTCAGTGTGGGAGGCACACAAATGCGTCCTCCGGGGCATCTTAATCAAACATAAATCAAAACTAAACAAACAACGCAGAGATAAATATAACTCTATACTACACACTATCCATGCGTTAGAGGAAAAACACAAAAAGGACACTACAAATACAGTATTAGAAAGGGAACTCTCCCAGGCTAGACTTGACTTTAGAGCTCTATTACAAGAAGAAAACCAGCGCTCTGCCCTAAAACTCAAGCAAAAATACTACGAGGGGGGTGACAAAGCGGGCAGATTATTGGCGAGAGCCCTCACACGCCAGAGACTAAAATCGTACATATACTCCATGAAAGATGAGCAGGGACAGACAAGACAAGACAGTCACAATATATCCCAAATATTCCGTAATTACTATGATAAGCTATACAACCTTACTGGGGGAGGCACAGTAAATCACACACAGGACATACAAGACTACTTGGGACACACGATACTACCGACATTGACTGTGGAAGAATCTAATTATTTAGAAGCCCCCCTGACTCAAAAAGAAATAGCAGAGGCGATAACAGCTCTCCCGAATGGGAAAAGACCAGGCCCTGACGGACTGAGTAATAAATATTACAAGACCTTTCTCCCAATGCTCCTGCCCCACCTGCAAAATTTGTTTAATAACTTAACAGACACGGGCCTCTTGCCCGGCTCCATGCTATCAGCATATATCACAGTATTACCAAAACCCGGGAAGGCACCAGATAAGCCGGAGAACTACAGGCCTATATCCCTCCTTAATAGTGATACTAAAATCCTGGCTAAGGCATTAGCAACACGCATTAACTCATACCTCCCGAAACTGATATCCACTGATCAGGTGGGATTTATCCCTGGCAGAGAAGCCAGGGATAACACTTTAAAAATCTTTCACCTAATGGCTTTCTCAAAGACCCAGTCGATCCCGCTTGTTCTGCTGTCTACGGACGCGGAGAAAGCTTTCGATAGGGTAGAATGGGCCTTCCTGCGAGGAACAATGGTTGCGATGGGGTTTGGGGACAAGTTTCTAAAGATTGTTTTTGCCCTTTACTCTCAACCTAACGCACATATAAAGGTCAACGGTATCCTTTTCAGGTCCTTCCAAATCAAGAACGGAACTAGGCAAGGTTGCCCACTTTCACCGGCATTATTTGCCATCGCTATAGAAGCCCTAGCCAGCAACATCAGACATAACCCTGAAATAAAAGGCATATGGACGGGACCCATTGAAAACAAACTAGCCATGTACGCTGATGACTTAATGCTCACCATAACTGACTTAGAGACATCTATCCCAGCAGTACTGTCAGAATTTATGAAATTTGGGGTTGTATCCAATTTCCTGCTCAAACTCACAAAATCAGAACTCTTAGGCATTTCCCTCACATCTGAAACATTGTCCTGGCTTAGAGGCCACTCTCCCTTTCTGCAAAAAAACAGTTCATTAAAATACCTGGGTATTCACATATTGGGATCCCACACTTTGACACAAACTATGTGCAGTTGAAGGGGGAGATAGCCAGAGACCTTTCCGAATGCAAAAATAAATCCATCTCTTGGCTCGGCAGGGTCGGGGTCATTAAAATGAACGTCCTGCCAAGAATACTATACCTTCTTCAAAGTGCGCCTATAGCCCTCCCACACTCCTATATCCCCTCTTTACAGACCCTAATCGAGGACGACATATGGAAAGGAATTTGGCCGAGGATTAATAGACAAACTTTATACCTTCCCAGGGAGCAGGGGGGACTGGGAATACCTCACATCCAATCATATCGGAGGGCGGTCCTACTCCAAAGAGTTGTGGAATGGTGTTGGGTTACAGAAGATAAAGCATGGAAACAAATAGGCACACACCTCTTACATAAGACTAATCTAGCCACCCTGTTCTGGACTGACAAAAAACACAGACCAAATGACATATCTAAATTACCACTGCTAGAGGAACTACTTAATGAATGGGATAAAGTACTCTCCACAGACTCATGTATCTCCACCAGTTATGTGCCCCTTACACCTATTTATGATAACCACAACCTACCCCTACATATGACGATGACAACTGACCCCCCCGGCACTCCCTCTGAATTGTATAGGCAACTTTCTAACTCAAGGAAGACTCAAAACCCCTCAGGAACTACAGGACAACCACCCTGCCCTGGCCAAATCCTGGTTCACATACTCTCAAATACAACACTACATCAGCTCTCATAAATTCAAGCACCTTTTTGTCAGGAATCTGACAAAATTTGAGCAACTATGCTTGTCACCTCTGGCGATTAAACACGTGATTTCGATCATATACAAAATCATTCTGATGCCCTCTGAGGACGCCCTCCCACAATATACCTCACAATGGCACAAAGAGTTGGGATATACGTTTACACCTGAGGAATGGAACCATATGTTCCTCCTAGGGAAGGTGTCTGTCTCTGCACGCACTCAGGAATCTCACTACAAATTGTTGAGCAGGTGGTACCTCACTCTGTATAGATTAAAAAAGATCTACCCAAATACCACAGGGAAATGTTGGAGGGGATGTGAAATGGAGGTACATGTGTGGTGGGATTGTCCGCTACTAAGCCCTTTCTGGGAGGAGGTTTGTGGGAAATAAACTCTACCACCAATATGACGATCCCCAAAACCCCAGATACACTATTACTTCATTTCCCAAAAGTGAGAACACCCCTCACATTTTTGTAAATATTTTATTATATATTTTCATGTGACAACACTGAAGAAATAACACTTTGCTACAATGTAAAGTAGTGAGTGTACAGCCTGTATAACAGTGTAAATTTGCTGTCCCCTCAAAATAACTCAACACACAGCCATTAATTTCTAAACCGTTGGCAAGAAAAGTGAGTACACCTCTAAGTGGAAATGTCCAAATTGGGCCCAAAGTGTCAATATATTGTGTGGCCACAATTATTTTCCAGCACTGTCTTAACCCTCTTGGGCATGGAGTTCACCAGAGCTTCACAGGTTGCCACTGGAGTAATCTTCCACTCCTCCATGATGACATCATGGAGCTGGTGGACATCATTGCGCTCCCCCACCTTCTGTTTGAGGATGCCCCACAGATGCTCAATAGGGTCCATCACCTTTACCCTCAGCTTCTTTAGCAAGGCAGTGGTCATCTTGGAGGTGTGTTTGGGGTCGTTATTATGTTTGAATACTCTCCTGCGGCCCAGTCTCTGAAGGGAGGGGATCATGCTCTGCTTCAGTATGTCACAGTACATGTTGGCATTCATGATCCCCTCAATGAACTGTAGCTCCCCAGTGCCGACAGCACTCATGTAGGCCCAGACCATGACACTCCCACCACCATGCTTGACTGTAGGCAAGACACACTTGTCTTTGTACTCCTCACCTGGTTGCCGCCACACAAGCTTGACACCATCTGAACCAAATAACTTCATCTTGGTCTCATCGGACCACAGGACATGGTTCCAGTAATCCATGTCCTTATTCTGCTTGTTTTCAGCAAACTGTTTGCGGGCTTTCTTGTGCATCATCTTTAGAAGAGGTTTTTTTCTGGGACGACAGTCATGCAGACCAATTTGATGCATTGTGCGGCATATGGTCTGAGCCCTGACAGGCTGAACCCCCACCCCTTCAACCTCTGCAGCAATGCTGGCAGCACTCATACATCTATTTCCCAAAGACAACCTCTGGATAGGATGCTAAGCACATGCACTCAACTTCTTTGGTCGACCATGGCGAGGCCTGTTCTGAGTGGAACCTGTCCTGTGAAACCGCACTATGGTCTTGCCCACTGTGCTGCAGCTCAGTTTCAGGATATTGGCAATCTTCTTATAGCCTAGGCCATCTTTATGTAGAGCAGCAAATCTTTTTGTTTGGATTCGCAGAGAGTTCTTTGCCATGTGGTGCCATGTTGAACTTCCAGTGACCAGTATGAGAGAGTGTGAGAGCGATAACACCAAATTTAACACATCTGCTCCCCATTCATACCTGAGACCTTGTAACACTAACGAGTCACATGACACTGGGTAGGGAAAATGGCTAATTGAGCCCAATTTGGACATTTCCACTTAGGGGTGTACTCACTTTTGTTGCCAAGGTTTTAGACCTTAATGGCTGTGTGTTGAGTTATTTTGAGGGGACAGCAAATTTACACTGTTATACAGACTGTACACTCACTACTTTACATTGTAGCAAAGTGTCATATATTTCGAGTTGTCACATGAAAAGATATAAAAAAATATTTACAAAAATGTGAGGGGTGTACTCACTTTTGTGAGATACTGTATATATATATATATATATATATATATATATAGCAACAAAGAAAATTCCCTAGTACACGGTTCCCAGACCAAATGAAATGTCCACTGAACTTGGCACAACACAAGCACTTTAGTCACGGTATATATAACAATTCATACCTTTATTGTAGTATTACGGACAAACTTTCTGCATACATATGCGTGGTGACTACCAGGAGACACAGGTGTAAGTGGAGTGTGACATATATATATATGTTAAAGCGCTTTGTCTGCCTTTTTTTTTTTCTAACACCAGAGACCTCATATCTTTGAGCCCTCATAACTTTTGCGTGCAATATATTTTTTGAATAATTATTATTAGACAGTGTTATTATGAGTGTAACTGTACTTTGTAATGCATTTTTGTTCTGCGAAACAGTTAATCCGAGCTCTGAGGACACAGTAATCACTCTAGTGTAAAACGTGATTGCTTTCAATCGATCACTTTTACTTTCAACTTGTAATATGAGCAGTAAACCCGGCACGCAAAAATACCCATGATAAACCCTTTTTCGCTTGTGCATAACTTACGCACATCTCGTAATCTGGCACTTTATTGTAAAAGCATAGGTGTTTTTGTGCAGGCAAGTGTTACCAAGGTATTCTCTTCAACAAAAAGTTGAAAACGTAAATGTAATACTAGAAGTAAATTGAAAACCTTTTTAAAATTGTATTCTCTGTCTGAATCATGAATGAAAAAATTTGGGTTTCATGTCCCTTCAAAAGTATATTCAAAAGCAAATTTTAGGCCAAATGTGCTTTTTTGCAAATTAAATAACAGGAACAACTTTACATAAAATCAATTTAAGGTGATCTAATGAGAGCGAATTTGTTTGCGCACAGCTGATATTATGCATCCAGATCTCACGGGCTGATACGTACAGCTCTCACAGCAGGACTGGTAGGCACAAGTTAAAAAAAAAATGTGGTTCAAAGACTGGCAGTTAATAAGTTAAAAAAAAATGTTTGGGTCCAATCTGGAACTGACCTGTCTGTCAACTTGATTCTGATTAGTTGTCAAACTAATGTCAATCTACTCCTTGTTTGGTCAAAATGAACTTTTAAACCAATTTGCTAAACAGGTTGATTTTAATAACAGCATTTAATTGGTTCTCTGTGTCTAATTTGCCCTAATAGCAATTGACACCTTGTTCACTGTCAACACAAATAGAGCTTGTTGCTATATGGTCTTGATGTCAAAATTAGCAGGTTGGTACATCAAGAGTAAACGACTTGCAATCAGTGCATGCAGTAAGACGGATTTCACAAGTCAGTCTTTAGTTGGTACTTGATAGTTAAACAATGTTCTTGCAAGGTGGCTGTTTTTCTAACAAAACCAACTTGAACTGGCTTGGGTAGTTTGTGTAACTTGTGATAGGTTCCTAGACTTGTTAAATCACGCAAGTTTAAAGAAGGTTTTTTTTTATCAACTCCATATTGGACCTTGTCAATAGATCTCAGTGATTCACTAGAAAGTATTAGAAAGCTACCAGTATTTACGATTTGCCATTTGTGCAATCAACCTCATATTTATAGCAGATGAATTTTTGTTTGCCCATCATTAGGTATCAAATTTTCAATGCAAGCAGCACTACATATTTTACAGATTCTTTGTAGATTAATTCAATTACTTCTTGTTTATTAAAGATAAACTAATAATGAGCATTTTTATTAGATGTTATGTGACTTTCAGTGCTGTAATTGAAAACTTGCTATTGGTCTGCAACTTAAAAGTTTTTTCACTGTAAAAGCAATCAACTTGTGGAACTTATTACCTAAGGAGGTAGTAAATGCCAATACCTTAGATACATTTAAAAATGGTTTAGATACACTTCTGTCTAGAAACAGAATTCAGGGATATGATTGCTTGTGTTAAATGGTCACCTTTTTAATGGGATTAATTTAAGGTCAACAGTAGCTTTTATTTTAAGTATTTTAATATTTGTATAGGTTGTACTCGATGGACTTCTGTCTATTTTCAAGCTCATATACTATGTTACTATGTAAACACCATTACATGACTACAGTGTTTTTATTCTGCTCCAGTGTATATAGAAATAAGCATCTACATATTCTTTGTCATTCAGTGGGGCTTAAAGTCCAAGGCTGATCATATCTTTCTATAAAAAAATGAAACGCCTCTCTCTCTCTCTCTCTCTCTATATATATATATATATATATATATATATATATATATATATATTATATATATATATATATATATATATATATATATACTGTATATAATGTTTACTGTTATTTTTTTAATTTAAAGGTTTTGAAATACATTTCTGTTATGCAGCATTTAGAAGTTGCCTACCCTTAATTTATTGTTTTTGAACACCAACAATTGTTATTGTTATTGTTATTGTAACATATATTTATCATTCAGGTGTGTAATTCATTTTCTTCTTTTCCACAGGTGTAAGTGGCTACTAGGAAGTTGTCAAAATGAATAACTCAAGTGCGAACAACAATGTATCATCTGGCAATAATTACCTGATGGGAAGTCCATACAAAACGGTGGAAGTTGTTTTCATCGTTATCGTTGCTGGATCTCTCAGTCTGGTGACCATCATTGGAAACATCTTAGTTATGGTCTCTATAAAAGTTAATAGACACCTACAGACAATCAATAACTATTTTTTGTTCAGCTTAGCTTGTGCTGACTTAATTATTGGTGTATTCTCCATGAACCTGTATACTCTATATACCGTGATTGGCTATTGGCCTATAGGGCCTGTGGTGTGTGACCTGTGGCTGGCTTTGGATTATGTAGTCAGTAATGCCTCTGTAATGAACCTTCTCATCATCAGCTTTGATAGATACTTCTGTGTCACCAAACCACTTACATATCCGGTGCGGAGAACCACCAAGATGGCAGGTATGATGATTGCTGCAGCCTGGGTGTTGTCTTTCGTCCTTTGGGCACCCGCAATTCTTTTCTGGCAGTTCATTGTTGGCATAAGAACTGTTCCTGATGGGGAGTGCTATATTCAGTTCTTCTCAAATGCTGCCGTCACTTTTGGTACTGCTATTGCAGCCTTCTATCTGCCAGTAATTATTATGACAGTTTTGTACTGGCAAATATCTCGGGCCAGCAAGAGCAGGGTAAAAAAGGGTAAAAAGGAACCACCGCCTAATCAAGATCCTGTATCTCCAAGCCTTGTCCAAGGGAAAATAGTAAAGCCAAACAATAATAATGTGTCTGCCATGGAAAATAGTGTGGACCATAGCAAAATTCAGAATGGTAAAGCTAATATAAACTCTGAGACTGAAAATTGTACTCAGGTAGAAGGAGAAGAAAAAGAGATCTCTAATGATTCCACCTCTGTAAGTGCTTTAGCTTCAAATTCAAAAGAAGATGGTATTGCCAAAGATGCGCCAGAAGCTTCTGGATCCAAGGCCAATCCAAAGATTGAAAACTCGAAACTCACATGCATACGAATAGTTACAAAGTCTCAAAAGGGTGATTGTGGTGCAACCAGTGGCACTACAGTTGAAATTGTTCCAGGAGCCAATGGTCGGAATGGAGAAGACAAGCAGAATAATGTAGCTCGCAAAATCGTAAAGATGACCAAGCAACCAGCCAAAAAGAAGCCTCCACCTTCTAGAGAAAAAAAGGTGACAAGGACTATCTTGGCTATTCTTCTAGCATTTATTATCACCTGGACACCATACAATGTCATGGTCTTAATCAACACTTTTTGTGCATCCTGTATTCCAAACACAGTATGGACAATTGGCTATTGGCTATGCTATATCAACAGTACCATAAATCCTGCGTGTTATGCCCTTTGCAATACCACCTTTAAGAAAACCTTTAAACACCTCCTTATGTGTCAGTATAAAAACATAGGTTCAGCGAGGTAGAAGAGGTAAAGGAGGAAAAAGATTTGCCATTTAAATATTACGCCATAGCACTTTACTACTCAAATATGGAATGTGCAATCTGGATCATTTTTTTTTTTTCTGATACAGACTTGTGGATTAACTCCACCTGTAATAAATGCACTTAGACCTTTTAAAACATTAAATAATAGGATACAGGGACTTTAAGAAAGAGTTTAAAGATTGGGGTCCTAATCTCAGTTTCATACTCTTCAATATAAAAACAGTGAGGAGCTTTGGAGATTTAACTCGTGTCCTTGTCTGTATGAATAATATTCACTTTTTCTGTATAAACGTCAACAGGACACACATTATACATGAGGGGAAAATCAAGATATGTAACAGAACAAAGTGAAGTTAACTTTACAATGCTTTGTATACAGCAGTCAATATTAATCGTGTGACTTTTTAGCTGTCTTCACTTGAGACATTGAAATGTTGATGAATACCATGTTTTACGCAGAAATATCATTTTTATCCTGCCGTTGAAACTGGTTCTTTTGTGCCTCTGTGTTTTAAGTGACTGTCTATCAAAATATTATACTATTAACCCTGCTGTTATGTTGGGTTATGTCAGAGCTTCCTGGAAATTGTAAGCCAAGCAAAAAAACTAAACAAAAACAAAAAAAATCCCATAATTTTTGTGTTCATACCACATGACAAATCCATTATGCAGCAACTTAGTTTTCTGATATTCAACAAAGAGAAATTTAATCACAGGTAACATATATATATATTAATTTGAAAGTGCAATACATGTTAAAAAAACTCTTCAACAACAAAGTCATTTATTGTGTTTGATGGGAATTTTGTCCATGAAGCATACGTATCACACAATGTTTTATTTTCAATATGTTAGAATTTTTCTAAGCTAGTAGGTTGTGAAATATAGGTAGGTCATCACTGAAGAATATAAATCCATACACATGTTCATCTGATTCAAAAGTATTTGATCTCTATATCTATCTAAATAACTCTAGTAAGGCAAGTCCTGTTTTTTGTCCAATAGGCTAATGTTTTTGCCTAGTCCTTTTGAGTTTCTAACATTTATTTTATCAATTTAAAGGGGAAAAAAACAACTATTTATTTTATGAAAAAAACACACTTGGCCTACATTCCTTAAAGAAGCTAAAAATCTAATTATGTAACCAGGTTTTCTTTAAAATGCTACAGATGAAATATCTGGTTAAGCAATTTGCAACATTTAAAAAAAAAAAAACACACAATAAAAAACGCAGTTTACAGAATTTGGTTTTTAGCCTCTTAATGTTGGACAACCACAATTTTTACACAAAAGTGTTTAATGTCCTTGCAAATCATTACAATAATTCCTGTATAGTCAGGACACCGTACAACCCAACACTAGCTGTGGAAAAGTAAAAGAGACAGTCTACTGCCAATGCTCTAATGACAAAAAAATATTCATTGTAATTCATAACTCAATATATCTTTTGTGCAGGTTAAAACAATGAGAGACGCTACCTGCACTTGTTCTAATAAATGCTTTTAATGCCCTATCCCAAGGGCAAAATTACAGGGGTCTCACAGGTCTCAGTTGAAATGGAGCCCACAAATCTACTGGGGCTCTCTGGCACTTCAATCAGTAGCAGCATCAGTATAGAGAAACCTGGTGGAAACTGAGTTCCACTTGCATCATATCTGTTCCTCTGTGTGCTACCCTCTAAAAATGGGCTCACAGTTTAATTTGGTTGGCATCTCAGCTTTTGCAAATTGCCAGAATGGGCACTGTTAAAACTATGGCCCAGTGAGGTTTAGCTACATCCTGCACTATATTTTTTTAGTCACTCGTTTTGTATATGGCCTGACTATGGGTGTCTTTTGTCCTTCTCAAGTTATAGTTACTAGCTGTAAATTAGGGTAACCATATTGTAAAATAAAGAAGATATAGTTATCCTTATTTCACATTAAAAGGCTAACTTGAAATTAAACCAGTGCCATATAAAGATGCAACTCCATTACTTAAAGGGACAGTCAACACCAGAATTTTTGTTGTTTTAAAAGATAGATAATCCCTTAATTACTAATTCCCCAGTTTTGCATAACCAACATAGTTATAATTATACACATTTTACCTCTGTAATTACCTTGCATCTAAGCCTCAGCAGAC
Organism: Bombina bombina; assembly: GCF_027579735.1. NCBI lineage: Eukaryota > Metazoa > Chordata > Amphibia > Anura > Bombinatoridae > Bombina > Bombina bombina. The sequence goes on from NC_069504.1 coordinate 1,083,939,593, forward strand.
TGCCCCCTTATTTCAGTTCTTTTGACAGACTTGCATTTTAGCCAATCAGAGCTGTCTATATGGTAAATTCACGTGCATGAGCTCAATGTTATATATATGAAACACGTGAACTAATGTCTTTTAGTGGTGAAAAACTATCAAAATGCATTTAGATTAGAGGCGGCCTTCAAGGTCTAAGAAATTAGCATATGAACCTCCTAGGTTTAGCTTTAAACTAAGAATACCAAGAGAACAAAGCGAAATTGGTGATAAAAGTAAATTGGAAAGTTGTTTAAAATGACATGCCCTTTTGGAAACATGAAAGTTTTTTTGGACTTGACTGTCCCTTTAAATTTTCCATAGGAAAAAAAAATCAGAATGATGTTAACCAAAATTATTGACACAGATTTCATTTGGCCCCTTGTGAAAAATAAAATGTTGCATAATTTCTGATCAAAATTGATGTTTTAAGTAGATAATTTACAGGGAAACACATTTTCCATTAGCCTCAAAATGAAATCCCTTTTAAATTGGTTAACCACGCATAGTTAAAAAGGCTATGCAATGTACATTCAGGGTTTATTTTGCCTGATTTTCCTATAATTTAAATGTAAAAACTGTGACTTTTCCACTACCCTCAGAGAGGCTGCACTGCATTGTGTGGTATTCAAAATTCTGTCCTAGCTACATGCTACACACTATTTGGTTGTCAATTGCAAGGGCTCATTTAAATGTGCCCCTAAATGGCCACAGTAGCGAAAATAATTTAAACATTCTCCATGAAGTGTTTGATGAGTATATCTCTTGACTGCAAACATTACAATTGTTGTTACCAAAATGAAATGCTTATAAAACATTTATTGTTTGCAATACAATGTTTAATTTGTAATTACATACTATGCATGTGAATAAATTAATGTCCCTTTAGCACTATGCATATCATTGGAAAATAAACAATTACGTTTTAATTCATATAAATCCTGTTATGATATATAATATAAATAATTCTACAAAGCTATGCCTAAAAAGCAGCGTTGACTACTGCAGTTGAACATACAATAAATCAGTCTAGATGTTTTGTGATTACAACAGCATTGAGTATTGTGAAATTGTACAATTATAAAATATGATAATAAATATTATAAAATATGATAATAAAGTATAAAATTATATTGAACAGATTTTAAGTTAAAATAATAGCATCATATGAACATAGTTATATTTCTTTGTTGGTGAAGTTATTTTTATGTACAAACATATTTTGCTATTTTATTGTTGCAATAATGGAAACTACATATGAATTTAAGCCCCCAAAATATGATACACTGGGACATTTTAACCCAGTAGCAGCCAGGCAGCTCTGAAACATGTTGCCTACTGATATTTACAGCCTCTAAAGTGTACTTTTGCATGAAATGACTTTGATTTAGAAATGTTACGTTATCCTGCAGTATATGCAAATCTTAACAATAATCAATATTTTCACAGTTTGCTTAGAATAGCAAAGACTTATCACCAACAATAAACTGAATGCAGACAGTAAGGGTGCTGATTGGTGGATGCTAGTATAAACTGCAACTGCATTTTGTACTTTACCTCACTCCATTATGTGTTTCGTTTTTTAGGGGGCTTTTTTGTTGTTTGTTAAAGGGACAGTAAAGTCATAATGAGACATTCATGATTTAGACAGTTACATACAATACAATACAATACATACAATACCTACAATTTTAACCAACTTTCCAATTGACTTCTATTATTTAATTTGCTTCCTTATCTTGTTATCCTTTGCTGAAAGAGTTATCTAGGAAAGCTCAGGAGCAGCAAAGAACCTAGGTTCTAGGCGCTGATTGGTGGTTGCATATATATACCGATTGTCATTGTCTCACCCATGTGTTCAGTTAGAAACCAGTAGTGCATTGCTGCTCCTTCAACAAAAGATACCAAGAGAATGAAGGACATTTAATAATAGAAGTAAACTAGAAAGTTGTTTAAAATTATATGTTCTACCTAAATCATGAAAGGAAAATTTTGGGTTTTATGTCCCTTTAAAATAGAACTGTATGGCATTTTGCACAATCTTTTACACACATCCTATTGTTGACAAATGTATATATTGTGCCATAAAAGTGTATGAGGAAAAACCATGTCTCATAAACTACAGAACGAGTGTTAGCAACTAATTTTTAATTCATTTGGCTAAAGTACACTGTTTACTATCTTCAGGACACAACTAATCTTTCCTGTCATTTTCCAATAGGTTTGAATATTTATTTATTTATGGGGTTTTTTTGTGTTTTTGTTTTTTTAATGAACATTATCTTAATATCAATTTCTCACAGAAATCAAGAAAGTTGCATTAGGTATTCTGGCAGATTTAATTCATCACTAGACCTCAGCTTTCAAACCTTTTTGAAGATGTACCCAAACTGGTGATAATCTTTTAAAAAAATGGCAGTGTGGTGCTAGCATAGAGCAATATGGCACTAGCCTATATAGGGCACTGCATACTAAGTACCAATAAAGTTTGTTTGAATGCCCCCTAGGGCAAGCATACACAGTTTTACTATCCTGCAGCAGACTTTATTGAAGAAATGATATTACTCATTATGAGTATTACATAGTTTTAAGCTTTGGGAAAAAGTCTTCCAAACAGTTCTACTGAACTGCGCTCATCTGAATCACACTTGTGCAAAATAAAACAGAGGAATAATGAAACAGGAACACATAAACAAGATAAATACATCAGAATTTTATAGTATATTGCAGATGATCAAATATCTTACATTTCCCTGCTTAAAACAAACATTAGCATAAATAATCAATTTATCTGCATTCTATCCTATTTTCCCCCCGAGATATTACCTATAAACTGTAGAATTATATTTAAAAATAGAATGTATGTCTGTGATCTGATTAAAATAAAACAGCAATATATTGTAAAACAATTCAACATGCATTTTTATTAAATCAAGGCTCTGGTTGCACAGGGGATTGCGCATATGACACGCAAAACTAAAACCAGTACCCGCACTTTAAATTTGCATCAAGGTAATAAGGTAATCTTTCCTGTTATATCCCTAACAATGTTCAGCATTTTCAGCTTTAGTTTTGTGATTATATTAAATATTTAACTTTGCAAGATATGATCAATAAAGTTTTTTTTCCAACACAGATTGCATCACTACATTAATAAATAAAGCTCTGCACCAAAAGTTAAATCACATTTAAAGATCAAATGGTGATTTATGGGGAATACAAATAATATGATGAATGTTTATCTGAGAAACTAGAGGGCAGAAGAAGGGAAGTCCAGTCTCAGTCTTGGGGGGAACTATGTACCCACAATCACTACTGTTGAACCCCCAAACTTCAAAGGTGGCCACTGCCATATGTTTGTAAGATGGTGCCTATTTCATATGCCCAGTGTTCTATTCAGAACCACAAGTGATGTATAAGAAGGAGAAGTGGACTTTAAATTAATTTGATACTTTTATTATTATTATTATTATTATTATTATTATTATTACATTTAACAATATGAAAATAAAGTCATGAAAGCTTTACAAAGCTGTACTTGCCATAACCATTGTTCCAAATGAACAAACATTCAGATGAGCTTTGTCAATAAGGAATTAAAGTCAAAATTTAACTTTTATGGTTCAGGTAGCGCAGCAATCTTTAAGAGAGTTTACGTTATACTTCTATTATCAAATTGACATTGTTTTCTTGGTATCCTTTGTTGAAGAGCATGCCTAGGTAGGTTCAGGAGCAGCAATGCACTACTGGGAGCTAGCGGGTAGCTACACTCACATATGTCTTATCATTGGTTCATCAAATGTGCTCAGCTAGCTCACAGTAGTAAATTGCTGCTCTGAATCTGAAGTTAACCCATTTTCAGGGGTTAAACTTATAGTTATATGGAAGCATCAGTGCAATAATAAAATGTTCTTTTGCACATATGTGTTTTCTTAGAGGCCATAAATAAATACATTACATAAAAACTTTACAAATATATTGTTCCAAGCATTCATGCAGACATAGCTCCTGCATTCATACAACTGTACATTTGTGTATCCCAAAATGAGAAAAACTTAGAGGACTGGCTCAAGATATTGTGGTGCCTGGGTCCAAGACTGCAATGATGCCCCTGAGTAATAACATTACTGATTAGCATATCAACCTACTAGCCTGGCTGTTTACCTTACTAAGCCTTCCTACCTGCGTGCAACAAATTATTACGCACAATTGTGCATGAAGTGGGAAGTTAGTTAGATGCACTTGTCCCACCTTGAATGTCACCCTGACTGGTTCTGTGTCTTTGTCCATGATAAGGTTATGCTGCTGGGAGCCTGCGACTTCCCCTACAGAGACAAAAAACAGGAGTGGTCTGGGTCTTAGAGTGACTGACACAGTCACTAAAGTGCTGCCCCTTGCCAAGTGATGCCAGGGTTCTTTGGACCTACTTGGTCCCATGGATGAGCCGGCCATGGAAGAATGTTCTGTGTTGATTCCACATAATTATCACAACGTTAGTACGTTTCTTAAAATTTATTTGCAGCAAGGCCATATTGATCATGATCATAATCTGCTTTTCATGTAATAAAGTTATTACTTTTACCTTATATAAAGTAGAGTTAATATTGAGCTACTTTGGATTCACTAGCCTTTTGTAATGTAAAATCCAGATCTTTAAAGTGAGATGGAAATCAAACATGCATATAAAAACGGCTTTTAAACCCCCCCAAAAATCTTTCATGATTCAGATAGAGCATAACATTTTAAACAATTTTCCAATTTACTTCTATTATCTAATCTGCTTAGTTCTCTTGGTATCATTTGTTGAAAAGCATAGCTAGGTAGGCCCAGGAACAGTAGTGCACTACTGGGAGCTATATTTGCCTTTTATCATTGGCTCACCTCATATGTTCAGCTTGCTTCCAGTAGTTAATTGCTTCTCTTTTAAAGAAAAGATATCAAGAATATAGAATCAAGAATCAAGAAGAAGAATGAAGCTAATTTCCTTTTTTTTAATGGTATGATCTATCTGAATCATGAAAGAAAATTTAAAGGTTTCAAAATGTATTCTGAAATTAGCAGAACATGCTATATGTTTGTGAACCAGTCAAAATGCGGAAATCCATATTGTCTGATAATGACATCTCCTTCTGTTGCATTGATAGACAAGGACATGTACATACAACACTATGAAAAACAAACGTTCATTTTTAATGACATATATAATAATTTGGGTAATATACA